>NC_072736.1:36454615-36517910 GCF_026930045.1 Uloborus diversus
TTTATTTTTATGTTGATTATTAATTGCCATATTATCACATTATTAAAAACTTTTTTCGATTCCTAGATTACTACTCGTTGCACAATATTTTTTTCTAATTTAGTTTCAATTCGAACATTCAAGTTAAGAAGCTACTTTTCCTTCATAACTACCATAACTCGTAATGGAAATGATTTAAAATTGTGTTACCCTCCCGAAGCTTTGTTCTTTAACATAATATCTGTACCTCAGAGCCAGACTAACGTAAGTCACGTAATCCCTACTTTACAAGGAGAGCGGAAAAACTGTAACTTGACGCATACAAAGGATTAGAATCTCGGTTTTTAATACTGGTAATAATTACAAAGGATTCTTTTAGAGAGTAACATTTATTTGACTCGATGTCGTTATTGTTTGTTGTCTTGTGTCAGCCAGGCTGGCAATTTGAGGGGGGGGGGGGGAGGGTGCGCTGTTTCACTTTTCCAACTGTACCACGACTTGGTGTGAAGTCCAAGTTCTACATTACACACATACCAAAAGGACCCGTTTATAGTTTAGGCAACCATTCACAAGAAGGAATTGAAAAGGACAGGAGAAAGTACGTCCATGCCCGAGCCTGGATTCGAACCCGGGACCTCCCCATTGCCGTCAGGCTCCTCTGACTACTAAACCGGGCGCGTGGCATATGACGTGATGCGAAATAGGGTTCTACATACAATGCACTAGCACATTTAGGTCTGAGCTATTTCGACCGCGTATCTCTTGCCAGACTGGGGTTTTTTAGGGCGTTGCACGATTTTTTTAAAAATACCTGGAAGATATGTATTTTGGTAATTTTTTTGTATTACATACTTCAAGATGTTTTCTTTCCTAATGAAGGAACTATTTGGATGAAATAAAAATCAGTTTTTAGTAAGAAATATTAAAAAAAAGTATGTTTGAAACTAAAAAAAAAAGTTCATTTTAACAATAAAAGTTTGCATTGACCGAGTTAAAAACTAACCTAAATCTTGAACAAGTATCTGAAAATAGGTTTAAATTCCAAATAAACATTATGTTATAAAATTTGCTTTTGTATGGTACATTTCAAAGCACGAATCCGGATTTAAACCCGAGTTCAATCACATTTCATGTAGTTATTTCTGCCTGGTGGTGCCATCTATATATATATATATATATATATATATATATATATATATATATATATATATATATATATATATATATATATATATATATACATAGTGAAAGTTAAAGGTTCGTAGATAATTTCTATATTTCTATTAAGGCTAGAAACGTATACAACTCGCACTTTTATAGATAAAATCGCAATTTTTGGACCTATGTTAGTCTGGTTCTAAGGTACAGATATATGGCAGCTCAGATTTTTAAATTTCTGACTCTAAGCACATCTGTGTATCAAGTTTTGAGTCTTTTGTAAGCTATATAAATCAAGCTTGAGAAGAAACGCGTTGACTGTAATACCTGTGTGAGAACGTGGGCACAAAATCTTCTTTTCTATTAGCCTCTATCCGGGTTCATCTAAGTATCTATTTGGCCTGATTACTCGCACTGAGCCTGTTCATAAACGTGTTGTTGCACGTGTCACTGCCTGCTGGAACGATTCATTTTGAGCTTTGGTGGCCTGATCGGTAAGGCATTGGACGGACTTGGGACCGGAGTGTCTCGGGTTCGATCCTCGCTGGTCGAAGATCCATCGTCATCATTGATGGTGACTGGTCGACGTTAAATATGCTCGTGGTCACAATGTCCTCCAAGTGAAACGATACTCTGGGGGTGCTAGACCAAAAAGTTATTCGACTTCTGGTCTGGTTCTAAATTATCGAACTGTCCGTAGATGGTGCTACCAGCTATCGTGTTGTCTGAGCCAAATCGGACTTCCATTTAGAAATAGGCGCTCGATTAAAACGGAAGCCGTAACCCCTCTGCCTAAAAATCGAGTAGCATCGCTACTCGGGCTCGGGTTCTCGAGTGGCATAAGTAACAACAACAACGATTCATTTTGCTCTTTTCTTGGATCTGCTGTTGTGCGTAATATAGGAATAGCGTAGCTATGAGACAAGCGTCTACTTTTATTATAGTTGACTCCTTCTTGGGGAGAAAAATAGAGACTTTTCATAATAGCCATCGTAATAGAAAGTTAGGCAAAAGGTTTCAACGCATTTCATGCTTGAAAAAAAAAAAAAAGAACAAATTAAGTACGTACTGCATGTGTTTTTTGTATTGGAAAGACAACATATAACAGTTTTATGTAACAACATGTTACACATCACATAGCTTCTATATAGGCTAGTGCCGGGCGTGATAGTATTTCTCAAGGAAATTTACTTTGCCTTAGCACAAAAATAAATAAATAAATAAGCACATAAATAAACAAAAATTAATAATAACTAAATAATGGCCTATTAGTAAATGTCTAAACATTCAGAAAAAAGCTACACAGAACCTTTAGCGTTATTATAATGTTCAGCAGAACTTTGAAATAGCAGAAAAGTTTTAAATTGAGACAAAACTGGCTGTTGTTTAGAAAAGACAATGTGCGTTTTAATGTAACTGAATATACGCAAATTCAGTTCTGGACATTGGTAAGCTATAACAGCCAATCATTCAAGTCATTGGAAGAAAACCTGAAGAAATGCTGCAAACCATTAAGTGAGAAATTTATTTTGGCTTGATATCTTGCATCATATTAATGTATATCATTTGGAACTTTATGATGTTAGAAAATGTTGTATGTTGTTCATCCCCAATAAAACAATTAACATGTGCGTATCCCAAGTTGCTCTTTATTTTCAAACATAAAATGCTCTTAATACTTTTGGCCTACTCGGACGTTAATAATGTAGCAAACCGGCTTCCCGGACCTCTAATTTAATTTGAGTAGTTTAACCTCTCGTCTATTATAGTTCAAGTTGTCAAAGACAAGCTATATGGAAAAATTTTCAATAACTGTTATTCATTTTACAATTATGCGTTGCTGTTTGTATCGTTCTGCTTAGAAAACCAATCCGGTGTTATTACTTTAGTGTTTTAAATTGACCAATAAAATATTTTTGGACCAATAAAACAAGATAACTGTCGGAGAAGAGCTTATAACCATGAAATTAACAAAAAGTATGGTGAACATAACATCTTAAGGATAAAGGCGTCTCGCATTAGGTGGCTGGGCCACATATTTCGATATGCAGATGCTTTCCCCTCAAATAGAGTCAAATAGAGTCACCTTCTCTATCATTGAAGGAAAATGCCGAAGAGGGAGACCCCCAGTCTAAGGCTCCTATAGCGGAGGAGCCGACGCATCCGCCATTTTGGAGCAAACTGATCCAGTGCTTCGTAGCGATAGCATTGCTGCTGATGTTTACATTTCTTTAGCATGTGTTAAATGGGTGGTTGTTCGGCTGTTAATTGTGTAAACAGCTCCAAAAAAAGATTTCAGCTCTTCAGATTTCCAATAGATGCAGAAAGAAAAAAGAAATGCCCGCGAAGTGACTGGCAGCCTTGAAACGACGCCAACTGTTTTCAAAATTTTGCCAATGTTCACCTTCACTCTCAGACTCCCTCGTTCCCTGTTTGACGAATGATTGCCAATAAAGGTAGCTTTCCCTGTTGTACGCTTGCTCCACAATGGCGGATGCGTCGGCCTCTCCAGTTATAGGGGCTCTACCCCAGTCAGTTTGGCTGGACTTAAAAGTAGTAGAAGTGAACCGATGGAGGGCCATTACTCGGGATAAGGTTAGGTGGGAAAGATTTCAAAAGACGATCTTGACCTGCAACAGGCTGTAGTAACAGCGAAGATGAAGAAGAAGACTTAAATTGATCCCTATGTTAAAATCACGTGAGGGGCACAAACCATGACTGCAATTCCTCAATAAGTTGCCTGAGCTTACAAATGGCTGTCTACGGCGACGAGATGTCACAAAGTGAAGTTGCAGTTCTGTCTTCATACTGTCACAAAGTGAGCGGTCCCATTTTAATATCTGCAACAACGTTGCAGTAAGGTCACATGAAACATGTCCCAAACATGCCAGAGTGTGACTCCTATCCTGGGACTCGTCAACATTCCGTGATTTCGTGACTGGGATCATTTTGATTCGCAGTGACATCCCTGTAGCTGCCGTGCCATGCTTCGCTATCAGGATACCGATATTTAAATATAGATACACTGTGTTCAATAAAGGCCCTCTGCTTTGTAATTGACTCACAGCAATAGATTGAAAGCTAGTAGGGTGGAACAAGCAATTTGTTTAACATACATTTCTGGAACTTTTTATTGACCGGTTTTCAATGGCAATTCAAGCATTGGACATTACGAGGTGCTTTAGTCTTTTAATAGTGTATGAAACTGTGTTTATAAAACAGAGGTTAATTTTCATTGTAATGGATTCAATATGGTCACATTTCACAACACTGACATGCAGGTACTTAAATTCTGGGGAGAGTGGAAATTCTCAATTTGCCGAATAGGGCTGCAAATTTTACCGAAAGATGGTAATTTTGCCGAAAAGAACTCCAAACTTTTGCAAAATGAAGATGATTTTGCCGAATCGTCAGACAAAAATGGCCGAATAAGGAAATATGTGGGAGGTCACAGTGACTTCCCATGACTTCCTATCAAGGCGCTTCTGATAACATGATGCAATCGAAGGAAAATGTTTGAAATCAGTCGTTGCAATGTTTGAGGCACAAGCATCTGATCAATACAAACGAGTGACTTAGAACTTTACCATGCGGTTGCGTCATATTGCTTTTATGAAAGATAGCCATATTGAACCCATTACAATGACATTTGAGACAGTGAGAAGCAAAGGGAAACTTGAAAATTGGAAATTTTCAAGTTTTGAGTTAAACGCGTTTAAAGATAACATCCTAGGTAAGTTTTCATTGATTTTTTTTTCTAAATCATGCTGTATAGCAGCAACTACCAGGGCTACTAGTACCATCTCTTTCCCCAAGACAGAGGAGAGGTTCACCTACCACGTGTACCGGTTATCTCCAAATTTTTCGTTTTTCCACTTACATCCCTTTGCTTCTCACTGCCTCATTTAGCATCTGTTCAATAAATACACTTTCATACACTATTTAAAAATATTTGACTCAGTACCCTCTAATATCTCATGTTTTCACCTTTTGGGAAACCGGTGTAAAAAATTCTAGACCTGCCCGTCCAACATACCACTTGTTTCATCGCTATGTCTCCCACTGTTTGCTGTTATGTAATTTTAAGGTAGAAAAATCCTTTCTATAAAACACCCCGTATTGGCGATTAATAGTCTATAGCGTGCAAGTAATTAGTTTATAAAACTTTTATCTATGTCGCAAAAGAAATAGCTTCTGAACTTGCAGTAAGTTCTCCGCATACTTTGAAAAGTTTTAAAACTACTTTTTTGATTTGAAGAAAACACGATAAACTTGCACCAAAAACAACTTCAGGTTTTCAGGAATATGTTTCTTGCCATAAAGAAAGCGATATGTTTGTTTTTCTTTTAAATTACTATGAACCACGCAACGACAAACAAAAGAGCATTGAAGTATCTTTCTTTCGGATAATCCCTTAGTAAAACATTCTTCTTTCACACAAAATATTTACATAAAAATCTGGACAGTTTTTTTATGACCGAGGAAGTCATTTCTTTCCATTTTCATGTCTTGTTTGAAAGTTGTGAAAGCATAATAAGCCTGAACTTTAGCATAATAGATTTCCTATTAGTTCGCATTTGAAGAACATGTTTGAGAGCAAAGTAGTTCTGGGAAGTTTCTGAAGGAAAAGCTTTTTACTGCTTTCGTTCGGAAGAAGGCGACAAAAACCCATTTATCAATACTATATGCTTAAAAAGGAAGAAGTTTATGCTGAAAAGATAGTTCCGTATTCATAGATTGTGTACTTTATATGTTAAAAGGAACTATTTCGAATGCTTCAAATTTTCATTCATTAGTTGATGTCATCATTTTTCCTCCGTTACTTTAAAAGACAAAATCATTCTTTTTCTTAATGAATGAATTTGCCGAATAATCTATTCATGCAGAGAACTGAATTAAAGCATAAGGTTTTTCGTATTTTTCAGGGCTAAATTGTTTATTTAACAGATTAGAGGGAGAAATATATTTCCTTTGTTTTATTAAAACCTTCCCAATGATTCGTAATTTATAATTTCCAATTAAATTATTTTTGAATTTTGTTTAAGATTTCATTTGTTAAACCGTTATAGAACATCATCGCTTTTGGTTGTTGGTGAACTTCAATAAACCGCTCTAAAATACCCTGTGCAAGATTTAAAAAAAAAACAAGTATAACAAGCGAAAATAATTTCCACATGCATTAAATAAACAAATAAATAAATAAAACGACAAAAAGGAACTGATCAGATGCAAAAAAGATTGTCAGCAAGAAAGAAAGTCAGCAAGATGCGAAACTATTTACTGTCTAAACAAAAGCCACCCCCCCCCCCAAAAAAAAAGGAATCAAGAAGACAAGATAAGACTTATCGTCTGAAAAAAAAAACACACACACACTTAAATCAATGGATCACTATGAGCCTTATAAAACAAATACACTAAATGACACCTTATCAATTGAACTTTTTAAATCAAATTTAAAATTTTCTTTGACTGAAATATGTGCTTTCGTTTACTAATAGGAGTTGTTAGTTCACTGAGTTGGTTTGGCGCTTTTCATTTGAACGCCCCTCCTCCCCCCCAAAAAAAAACTCAAAACGGTACAATTTAATTCCCCCTTTAAAAATATATATATGGTCATTGAGCCTAAGGTGGTCACTCTTCCTCAAGTGGAGCCGTGGGGGTCTGACCGGTAGAGCACTGGACTCGTAACCGAAGAGTTCCGGGTTCGATTCCAGTCGGATCGAGGATCATCTATGTTCGTTAGTAGTGAGTGGGGCACGTTAAGTTTACCATGGTCACTAAGTCACTCAAAGTGAATCAATACCTCTGGGGTCGCTGGACCAGGAATTGCTTAGCTTCTATTCTGGATCAAAAAATCAGAACGCTCTATACAACCGGTTAAAGCTAAAATAGTGACAGGTATGGAGGACCGTGGAGTGTGAAGTCTTCTTAAGTCATCCCCAAAAAGTAGAAGTAATTTTATTTATAATCACGAAGTGGCGGAACTGCATTGCAAAACCTTGATCTGCAGTATCTGAGTTTGAATATACAGGATGTCTGAAAAGTCCTTGACACATTTAAAAAAAATCATAGAAAACCAACAAATTGTCTTATGAATTTGCGGTTTGCACCGTAGTACTTCACAGGTTCAAGAGTTTTTATGACATCGCAAAAAAAAAAAAAAAAAAAAAAAAATGAAAAGGGGAAAAAAGAAAAAGGGCATTTCGCAGTCAGGATGTCAGTATATGCTATGCTTGTAATTCTTCGTTTAGTAATTTTCATTCCTTTTTGCGTTTTCCCATGTCAAAAAAAATAAATAAATAAATAAATAAATAAATAAATAAATAAATAAAAAAAAATAAAAAAAATAAAAATAAAAATAATAATTTGAATTTTGGCATCTTGAATTCAACTTATGTTTTTCGTAATCACTAGGGTGTGTGTGTGTGGGTGTATGTGTGTTTGTGTGTAGGGGTATGTGTATGTGCGTAGGCATGTATGTTTGCGTCTGTGTGCAGGTATGAGTGTGTGGGTAGTTGTGTGCATGAGTGTTCGTGTGTGTGGGGGGGAGGAATGTGTATGTGTGCGTAGGCATATGTGTTTGTGTCTGTGTGCAGGCATGAGTGGGTAGGTGTGTGTGTGTAGGTGTCTGTATGTGTGGGTATGTGTTTGAGTGTGTGTATGTGTTTGAGTGTGTGTGTGTAGGTGTGTATGTGTTTGTGTGTGTGTATGTGTTTGTGTGTGTGTGTACGTGCGTGTATGTATACGTGTAAGTGTAGGATATTGACGCAACCTGGAGGCGGTTTTCGCTAGAGGAGCAGCATCGTGAGGAGCCGGTCGACGGTGGTGCTGCAGAGGGTGCTATGGGAAAATAAAATGATAGCACATCAAAACAGTCAAATAAAAACAATAAATAATCGTGATTGCTCAAAAAAAAAAAAAAAAATTAAAGTTACTTTTAAATCGGCGGAAGGTTTTAAATGCCTCTTCGACGTTTTATTTTTGGCCATAACTAACAACATGTACTTAAACAGTTTCAAAGGCAAACTGCTTCTAAATAAACAACTATGCCATTCACATATTTCTTGATTTGCATACAAATTTGTTTTTATCCTTTCAGAAATTTCGTTTTAAAAGTCCAATCTTTTTTTATAAACTATTTTTCTTTTATTCACAAAACATTACGCACAAAGAAAATCTAATTTTGACTTTAAAAAATTGCTTATATTAAGTTTACAGATTGATAGAAAAAAAAATTCAAAGAGAAATCCTTATGTCATTTGTTCGGCATTAATAGTTCTTTTTCTCTATTAGAACCAGGGTTTATCATTGTTACTATGTTTTTATGAATTGTCGTTTATTGATATGATCAGCAAGGACTTTTTCGATTAATTTATTGTTGTGATAACCCAACTGAGAGGAAATAACAACTTCTTCGAATGTTCCTAATATTTTCCACTACATGCTGGGTATTCTGGTTAAATCAAGTGTATGTGAATGGAATAGTTAATAAAGAGATTCCTTTTAAAGTATACATGCTTTTAGAAATCCATTATGTTTCCAGAAATAGATGTTTGAGAACCTGTTTAGCTTCTGTTATTCTTTCACAGAAGCGTACAATGGAGTAGCATACGCTTCCATGAAGAGCGGGTGAGCGTACAAATGGAATTAATTGAAATTGCCCTCAAGAGCATTATGTTTAGAAATGAATTATTTTGCCGTAGTTTGTAGCATGGTGTATTGCCAACCATGAGCACTCTATGGCAGAAATTAACTTAATACTTGATGGTTAGGTACCTCAGGTAAACCTAATGATTTTTTTTTCATGTTGGTATGTACATTGGCAGTCTATTTCAGTTCACTACGGCACATTTCAAAACAGTGAGCTCATTTTTTGTTTAAATTTTGTATTATCTTATTGAGTTTTAATTGTTTTTTAGTTGTTGCAGTTTATGTAATGCATATGAGGAATAACTCAAAAAAAAATAAGCGCTGAAAAATTTGAAAATGTAAAGTCAAGCCAGTAAAAAATCAACGCTGATAAACATCAAAGTTCCCTTTAGTTTTGGTTACACTAGGGATAAAAAGGTAATATGATGTTACTTAACGGTTACGTCACAGTATCTTTTGAATTTAGGAAAGGAAAAAAAATCTTTACGGGAAATTTCTTAAATGCATATTGATGCATACTGAATTTCAAAGAAAACGCTTAAAGTTTTCTAGTATATACGATTTTTTGACTAAATTTTATCGTAAAAAATCAGGATGAGACGTTTTTTTTTTCTTTTTTTGCATAAACTATTCTTGAAATTTAACCAACTTTAAAAAACATTGTTTGCATAGTATGAGAGAAATATGATATGAGAACCTCTCCTCATCGCATAAAAGCTTTCCATTTTCCGAATATATTTTCAAGTGATTAGACACGAGTTACATGATATATAACCAACAAAACTCTTAGGAATCTTCTTCTATATTGGTCATCAGTGACATAGTAAGTCGATTCTGTAATAGGTATTTAAATTTTTAAGAGCGGTTATATAAAACGAATCGTTTTTTAAACACTCTTTTTAACTGAAACTTACACATGGTTCAAGTTAAAATAATTTGAACCTTTGTATATTTAATCACACTATCAGAAACAATATTTTTTGTGAAGATGTGCAATTGAGGCACTTTAGAAGCTAAGGGATGTAAGTGTGTTTTTTAAAGTTTTGAATAAAACACGTTTTAAGTTCAGTCCTAGGTAGGATTTTAATAATTTTTTTTTCTAAATCATGCAGTAAGGCAGCAGTAGTATAGCAAGGGGTACTAGTATCATTCCTTACCCCAATTCAGAGGACAGATTCTTGAACTATTTGTACTTATTATCTCATTTGGTTTTGGGTTTTTTTCTTAATTTGACACTTTTATCCCTTTACTTCTCACTACCTCAATTAGAAAATCATTTTAAAACTTTTTACTGGAAATGAATTGCTTCTGTTTGTTTCTTTTTAGACGATTCTTCAAAAAACAGTGCTTAGAATTTGATGGAAAACAATCTCCTGCAGAAGAACACTACTGAGAATCAGTAAAAAACATAGTTTTGTTCATTAATCCAGGCAATTTGAACGTGAAATTACAAGATTCATCATCAGAGAGACATAATCTGTGTTTAAAAATAAAAATGTATAGATTTATATGAAGTCTAACCTTTAATTCCCATGAACTGAAATCAGTTTCCTTAATCGTTGCGGAATTTATAATTTATCAATGATTCAAGAAATTAATGCTTTATGTATTTTGAAATCTGATTCTTGAGATATATGTTTCAACATATTTTTTTTTTTTATCAATAAGCTCAAAAATTGTGTGTAAAGAAATTTATTTGGAAAAACTGCTGCATTAACATAGATATGAAATTTATCTAAGGCCTGAAGATTATTTTACACTGAATTAATGCCTTAGGTAGATATGAAGCCGTTATAAAATGCTAAATGAGAGTGCTTAATTAAGGAAGACGAATTCTGTTGCATGTCCAACTATATGCAGAGATAATTACATAGTTGCATATATGTGTGTGCAATACGTCATACTAAATGAGAATTGAGTTTTTAATAAAGGAACATTTACACTTCGTATATTTTGTATAGCTGTTAACTATATTTAAGGATGATTATATCGTTGTATAAGCACGTCTTCAGTCTTTTATTTAATGATAACATTTGAGAAAAGTTGAGCGTTTTTAAAAATACTTGATGCGACAAGAAATATTTAGAGTGTGTTTTCAATACTTTATAACTTTTCATGCTAAGTGAGAATGCTTTATGGGCTAGTAAACATTCATTTATTTATTCATTTATTCATTAATATTCATTTATATACTATTTTGATTTCTGGATAATCGTAATGTTAATTAAACCAGGTGTGCAACACTTTATCATCATCACTATAATGCATTTAAAAGAAGTACTGCTTTGAAAGATAGAAAAAGCTGCATGCATAAAATAAATGTAAAGCACTTTTTTTAGTTTTTAATACTTTTTTGAGAAAACTTCGTGTTACTTTATAGATAATATGAACATTGCAAAGGATAATTACTAAAAGTTCAGTGAACAAGAAATCAAATAAGCTGCACTGCACAAAACTGCCTAAAACAACTGTATCGCAATACAAAAAAAAATATAATTCCAAATTCTTTCTAACTGAAAAAAATATGCTTGTCTCAAAATTAAATAGAATTTAATCTACTGCAGTTATTAACCAAGTCATAGTCTACTTCTGTCTAATAAAACACTTGTTGAACAATGGATATTACATGATTAACAATAACGACAGGATGTGCAATTTTTCCATAAAAAAATATTTTATGCACAAGATTGTGTGTAGGTAATATAATTACAGAAATATAAATGTCAAAATGAAAGGAAGATACATATCATAAATATTTTATCACTTATACTTTATTGATGCTTACAAAAATGTAGTTAAAAAAATCAATTTTATTAATTGATGCTTTCACAGTTTTCAAGAGAAATAAAGAATAAAAGTACAATTGTATTGTGAAAAACATGAAAGCTTAAAATCAGATTATTAAAAAAATGTGCATAGACATAAGTGCATATATTCCACAAAACCAAAGAAGAATGTCCATGAGAATAATATAAAATCGAGAAGTGTTATGAAAATAATAACTTTTAGAATAAAATCATGGATACTATGTTTGAACTTACCGATTTCACCAAGAAACAAGATGCGCCACCTGTCTCAATCGCCACCATCGGAGCAGAGAGCCTGGAATACGACAACTTGAGTTGCATAAATGACAGCAATGAAAGTTACTCCACATTCGATTTATTCGCCTTTACCCACGAAGCCAGGATGGAAGCGTACATTTATGGAGTTCTATTCTTGCTTGCCGCCAGTGGTAATGTACCGGTACTGGTGAGTCTCTTCCTCAATCGCCGTCGAAAATCGAGGGTACAGAGCATGATTCTGCATCTTACCATTGCAGACGTCATCGTAACTTTCATCATGATACCGTTGGAGATAGCGTGGAGGATGACAGTCGAGTGGATTGCTGGAGACGCGATGTGCAGGATTATGTTGTTCCTGAGGGCTTTTGGGCCGTATTTGTCCTCAGCTGTTCTGATATGCATCAGCTTGGACAGATACTTCGCCATCGTTCATCCTCTACGAGTGAATGATGCTCAGAGAAGGGCAAAAGTGATGCTGTGCTTTGCTTGGGCAGGAAGTTTTGTTTCCAGTGTTCCTCAGGTAAGCCGAACCTTTTGGCGAATACACTTCAAACAATATATACACTTACATGAAATACACCGCCAGCTCAGTCAATTCCAGCCGAGGACTGCAGTTTCGTGTTTATTAGCACTCATCAGCCCGGCATAGGACTAACTGAGCTGGAGGTGGAAAACCTCTTAAGGAAGCCAAGAGTACCAAACAAACTGGTAGCTAATATAGAATTAGCACTGACCAGACGAGTGACCGAAACAATGGTTTGGTTCAACTCGAATATTGCAGGTAAGGCAGGTATATTCAGTAAGTTACCGCCCTATAGCCAGGGCTAAGGCAGAAATACATGAAATAAACCGCCAGCTCAGTCAGTTCCAGCCGAGGACTGCAGTTTCGTGCTTATTAGCACTCATCAGCCCGGCATAGGACTAACTGAGCTGGAGGTGGAAAACCTCTTAAGGAAGCCAAGAGTACCAAACAAACTGGTAGCTAATATAGAATTAGCACTGACCAGACGAGTGAAGGAAACAATGGTGGTTCGGTTCAACTCGAATACTGCATATAAGGCAGATATATTCAGTAAGTTACCGCCCTATAGCCAGGGCTAAGGCAGAAATACATGAAATACACCGCCAGCTCAGTCAATTCCAGCCGAGGACTAAGTGTCAATTCCAGTCCTCGGCTGGAATTGACTGAGCTGGCGGTGTATTTCATGTTTTTCTGCCTTAGCCCTGGCTATAGGGCGGTAACTTACTGAAAATATATACACTGTTAAAACTGCGTATTGCATATGACATCTATAAGGATAAAACGTTGTAGCACCAGCGGCATCTCTTTGAGGACGCTGTTTTGATTCTTTATGGCACATACCAGAGGGAACCAACTGTCACCCTTAGAGGTGCTTTAAGGGTCGCATAGAAGTGCAAAAAGAAGTCGATTGGCACCCTTACGGAAGAACCGCTGTTGCTACAACAGTTTACCCTAAAAGATGCTATTTGCGACCCGGAGTTTTAACAGCTCATTTATCGCAAAACCCTGTTGTTAAGACACTCACATTAGTAGCTACAGTTTATGTCTTTTAAATGATGTCAGGAGCTAGACGCAAAATAAACCGCTCATTTCATTTTGGTCGGGGGGGGGGGCAAAGGGTATATATATACTCAATTTAAGTTAGAACAGAAAGCAACGAAAACCATGCCCACTTACATGTAAATATTTGATACATAACACATAAAACTTTAAGTTTGATTTAACGTATCTAAAGAAAATTTCTGCAAATTATACCTGATTGCAGTGTTGGGCATTAATCAATTATTTTTTCAATTGCCTTGTTAATTGATTAAAAAAGTAATTGCAATTAAATCAATTGCAATTAAACTATTAATTGCACTTTGCAATAAATTTAATTGGTTTAATGTACGTTAATCGTTTCTCACAATTAAAATAATTGCAATTAATTTTTTAAATATTTTTTATGAAACAATTAAACTAACAATTAACTTTATGTATCAATAGGTACAGCGCAGGGTACAGAGTCAAAAGTATTATTCAATATCGTATTTTCGTTCAGTGCTGATTGCTTACTCGCCGCGTGAACTAGTCTCGTCCTAGGCAAGCTTTTTCCACACGTAAATGTTTGTGTTTTAATTAAGTGTTTTAAGTTTATGTAAATCATTGTTTTAGTTTAACTCATAACAGAGGAGGTGAGAAAGAAGGACATAACAGGGGACGTGAGGTCTCAGAGATCGCTCTGTTTTTTTTTTCTTAAATCATGTACATAACTAAGGTACATTTCTGAAATTTCTCTCAGATGCTATTTAGAATTTTATTAGTAAATAAAAAAGGAAAAAAAGTTTTTGAATTTTTAATTGAAATATACCTTTTCTGAGGAAATTTTGCCGGAGCCATAAGATTTTTTGAGAAGAGTCATATCTTGGAATAAATAATTTATTGCTCGTAATAAAGTTACTGTTGAGCATTGATCTTTTATTAGTTGCTAACTTGTGTATTAAAATAGATAATAATATGGTACCTGTCCAGCGTCCACGTCCCAGGTAGACCTGTAGCCTGTACAGTATATTATACAAAACCAGTAATTTTTTTAAGAGTTAATTTTAACTAAAATTCACAAAACAATTGACAATTGTTAATTGTAGCAAACTACAATTAACAATTAATTAATCGTTAATTGTGATTTTCCGCAATTACAAGTATGTACAAAAAAGAAAAGTGCCCAATTTCTATGCGATTTTTTTAGCCTACTTTCCCAGTAAAAGTCAGAAAAAGAAGAAAAAAGCATGAAAAAAGGTTTAATGCATCTTAAAAATATTGCGAAAAACAAAAAAAAGTCAAAAATAAATAAAATATAATTAAATAAATATTGAAAAATTAAAAATTGGAAAGTAGGGTATTGAGATGGGAAAAAATGTCTGTCGGTCTGTCTGTCTGTCTTTCCGTCGGTCTGTCGGTCTGTCTGTCTGTCCCCATCCCCTAATAACTTTTGAATGAATAGTCCGATTCGAACTAACTTTTTTTTTGTTCGAAAGATCTCGGCGAGGACACCTCATTCTCATATTTCACTTTTTGGTTTGAACTATTTTTTGTTCAATTTTGAAAAGTTCAAAAAAACTTAACATTAGCGCCTACGGGAAAATTCAAGGCAATTCTGAACAGGGAGGCGAATTTGCTTCAAACAAACTTTGTCGGAAAAAGCTTTTGATGAAAAACTTGTATATAAAATATCTTTTTGATTTGAACAATTTTCCATTCAATTTCGAACAATTCAAATCCCTTAACATTAGCGCCTACGGGTAAACTGAACGTCAATGTAGATTCCGTACTTGAAGGCGGATTTATTTCAAACAAATTTTGTTGGAAATAGCTCTTGACGCCAAACTCCAGATTCCGACTCCGAGAATTTAGGGGTTTCTGACTCCAAATCCGACTCCTGTGCTCGACAACTAATCAGACTCCGACTCCCTCACTTCGACTCTGACTTCGTAGCTTTGGCAAAAATTTATACACGGAGGACAAATGACTGACTCCGATTCTTGGATATTCGTCTCCGACTCCTTTATCCCAAAATGAGATTGACTCCGACTCCGCAGCTAAGGTTTTAACTGTGAAATAATTATTGTTGATCTAACTTGTTTTTATTTTCACGCTAAAGTTTTAATTTAGGTATTCAGTTTTCGGCGAATAAACTCGAAGTCATTTATGTTTCTACCTAAAGATATGCGCAGACGAGTGTTTTTTTTTTTGACAATGAAAAGTATTTCTTTTTTAAGTTGACATTTTATTGTTTTTATTTATTTTGGTAATTGCATTAATTCATTAAAAAAATTATTTTTGGCAACAGAAGAAAAAGAAACGATTTTTTTTAATATGATGTATTTATTTTAACGAGCTTATTAATTTTAATTATAATTATTTTTTGCTTTGAAAGCTGTTAAAGAATTTTTTTAAATGGAAAAAAGTGTATTAGCTGCTTTGTTTAAAAGGTGCTGCTTTGCTTCTTCTTCTTTTTTTTTTTTACGCATCTAATTTTTTTAGATGAGTGAGGAATATTTTATTCGTAGAAATTAGCGTAAAATATTAAAAAAATATGTTTGAAACAATTTGCGATTTTAGTTATTTTTGAGAATATTGATCAGGTGCTAGAAAAGTATGGGTATACGGGAAAGTAGGCTTGTATAGTTCTAGACGGAACTTCTTGTTTCTATTAGAAATTTTTCATGCTAGCGATAATCTCCTATGGTAACTTCGAGATTCTTTATATCTAGTGAACACTCTGAAACGTACCAAATCCTATGAAAAACGCCAAGCAACACTTGCGTATTAGTGTTTGTTTTCTTGTTTGTATGACTATTTTAAACATTTTTATTCCGTGCAGCATTTAACATTGCAAGAAGTTCGATGGCCATACGCAGAATTTGAATGCTATGCTTAAAAAAATAAATAAAACGAGCTTGAAATTTTTATTAATGAATTCCTCAATTAAGTTTAAACTTTAATTTCGTATTTTTGGTTTTAATATATTTCGTTCTTTATCAATATTGTTTAATGCATGGAGCTTAATTCACAACCATGTCCAGTGAGATAAATTCTATAGGTTCGTTTGTTGAGAAAAAGTACAGAAAATAACATATTGTTTCTCATAAATATTACTGACTCATGAAATGATGGGAGATTTTGGTAGTAACTTATGTAATGAAAAAAAAAAACAGTAGAAAAAATATTCTAACAGACAGAAAATATAGTTGGTGCGTGACAACCTGGCAGCTTCGTAATACTGCGATTAGTATCTGCTTAGCTAGCTTACTCTAAGTATAGTGGCATCACGCAGAAAACAAAGTTTCCGAACATCTGTATATACCGGATGATCCAAAAGTTAGGAAAACTATAAAAATGAATAATTTGAAAGCGAATAAAGATAAAAAGATGCGATTTTCACTAAACGGATGGAAAAGAAGCCGGGTTTTGTCTGGCAACGGAACAAAAATAGTTCTGTTAGCAACCAATATGTGGCGGTGTCGGATTTCTGATCTAGGATCATGCAAAACAACAAACGATATAAAAAGCAGCAACGCAGCAGGTAGTGGTAGTCGGAGCTTTTTTGCATCGAAATGCTGTCCATAGTTGAGAAAGCCCGTCTAGTTCAACTGTATTATAAGAATTATGGATAAATAAAAAACCATAGCGCCATCTGTTGGTCGCAAACAGAACTATTTTTGTTTAGTTGCCACACAAAACCCGTCAGTTTTTCGATTCGTTCAGTGCAAACCACATGTTTTTATCTTCATTCATTTTCGAATTATTCATTTTAAAAGTTGGTCCTGATTTTTGGATCAATTTTTATTTCAAGCTCGAAGAATTTTCAAACTGTTCAAATGTGTAGTTATAAAATACGACTTTTGTGAAATATGTCACCGCGAATTTATTTTCCAAAAAAAAAAAAAATATTCCGTTATTTTTACTTGATCCCTCAATAAGAGATGGTAAAAAATAATGGGAACAAATATTACGTTTCAATGTTAAGCAGCAAGATACTTGTATACAGTCAACGGAAAAACTCTTATCCTCGAAGAAACCATGACATAGCTATTGTGATTTTCACCAAATACCTACATTTCGACAAATAAATTGCTATATGCAAATAGTGAAGAAAATATATCGACACTGTATTGGTTCAAGCCAGGAACATTGTGAGCTGAACATTTTTTTTCCCAGAGGGTTTGATTGCTTTTTTGGTATTGTTATGTAGTAAATTGGATCCCGTCTTTCCAAAAGTAAGGTAACAATTGTCTACAGTACTTCAGGAACTTCTATTGTATCAGCAATTGACAAACTATTTAATTTTATACTTGATAAAGAATTAAATTTGATTTGAAAGGAATTCTTTTGTAGAACGAAATGTATCACATTTCAAAATTAACTGTAATTTTTGGCACTAATATGCGCTTTTCATACATTATGAACCTTAATACCTGAATGAAATTTTGTATAATATTTGCTTAAGATTACGTGTTTATTCTAAATAGCTGAAAGGAATCTTTTGAAATTTTGATGGAACTGCTAAAAAAATGTTTGATTTTTTTTATTTTTTGTTCTCCTCTGCTTCCTCTTCTTGTTTTTTCTTCTCTTTTTTTTGTTTTTATTCTTCCCCTCTTTATCATCATTGGGCAGTTTATAAAACATTTTTCGTCATTCAGAAACGCGTTCCAGAGAAAAACTGCGCAGTAGACTAAAACTGCCAACAATTTAGAGATAAACGCTTTTTAATTTCAAGAGTCAAACTTCCATTTAAATCTATCTAAAATAGGTGCTGTTATATAGCATTACCATTTTTCATGGGGTTTACTCAAAAAAAGTCATCTATATGCAAAGGATGTTATAAATAAAACGAGAAAATCTGCCGTCAAAGTATGACGGGTGAAAATTACTTCTACCTTTGAACGAAGCAATCCCTTTTTTTTGGGATATTTTGATGGTTGAAATTTTAACCCTAACTCCAGTGGATTAATCCTAAGCTCCAGTAGATAGTGATTGTCATAAAGACCACGACGTATTTCCAAAATTGAACATTAAAAAGTGGTAAATAAAAAATAACTGTGGGGAAAATAAAGTTTTTCTAGCTCCATGTCATTTTTGTTTGCTCATTCTAACAATTTCAGTGACTAAAAGTAGTACTTTTGACTTAAGAAAACCCTCCTACTGGTACACTTAACCCGCTAAAACTCACGCGGGGCCCTGAGTCACCCCAGTCACTTAAAACCTTATATTATCCGAGTGTGCAGTTCAACTGATTTGAACCCCACTTTTAATCGCTTCATTTCAAAATGCTTTCTTTGAAGAGCAATTGTAAGTTGTTGGTACTTTTCATTTGCATAAAACTCACATTATTTCTAAGAAAAAAATCTGCAATTGGAGGCTGAATCCAACTGGGTGCCATATCCTAAAATCCTAAATACCTTGTATTAAATCTAAGAAGTTTACTTGCAAAGTTCAATCCAATTATGCCTGTGATATATACATTTGGATTTTGGTACAGGTATGTGTTAAGTGTATTTTCAGAGGTTTTCTGTAATTCGTTCCTTTTTTGAAACATTTTACGTATGTCTTGGAAACGTGTTGTACAGTACCCGCCGCTAATAAAATCACTGGACTACAAAATCAGCCGGTTTTAGAAATAAATCTGGAAGAATAGAATCATAGCAGCATCAAAAACTGTTAAAACAATCCTTTAATAAAATCACTAAAGCCGTTTTATTTAAAACTAGTGCAACCAGCACGGCCTTGCCCGTAATAGAAAAATTAAAAGGTCTTTTGGTTCGCCTGTATATTTACAAATAATGTATGGTGAATTTTCTCGCCAATTGGCTTGTACCCATGTTACGGTTCCACGTTATGATAATTTCGTATCTCGCCAATTGGCTTGTGCCCATGTTACGGTTCCACGTTATGATAATTTCGTAATTTACTCGTCCATCTTATGATATTTTTGTTCTTAAAATTGGAATAGAAAAAGAACCACATCGAATTTTCGAAAAATCGCTTCTAGGTGCACACCCCCATGCTACAAACTAACTTTGTGCCAAATTTCATGAAAATCGGCCGAACGGTCTAGGCGCTATGCGCGTCACAGAGATCCTGACAGACAGAGAGACTTTCTGCTTTATTATTAGTAAAGATTAAACTGTTGGATTAATTGAAGAAATGCCTTCTGAATTTCATACTAACAAAGGGAAATGTTGGAATTGAACGTTTTCCAGTGCTTTACTTTGAACGGAAACCAAATAAGCAAGCTTGCACAATAAGTTAAAGTAAAATACATGCCAAAAATGAAAAATGTGCAGATACTGCTCTTTACCTTCCCACGGTAGTAGAAATCTCAGTGCCAAATTTGCACTCTTCAACGGATGTCATAAAAGCGCTTGATGTTATACGATGCACTTTAGAGCAAAGAGGAAAACATAATGTTGAAAGTTTCAAAATATTTTGTAAACTTGCAAAAAATACCGAATCGTTGCTCAACATTTATGCTAACAAACACAAATAAGCCAAAAATTCTTGTGAAAATAAAGAAAAATGTGTCTAACGTTTATTTAAAATGTCGATGTTACCTTGAAAGACTTGAATTCAAATTATGTTTTTCAAATATGTATGTTGCGACAAGACCCTACTCATTGGTTACTACCCCATTCGCCTGTTTTTAGAAACGGTTCCAGTCCCTGCTCCTGTTGGTTACGTGTGTATAGTTGTGTATGTGTACGCTTATGTGTGTGCGTAGATCTGTGTGTATGCACGCTGGCGTGTGTGTATGTGTGTAAAGGCGCGTGTGTGTAGAACATGAACGTCACCGACCGGGAACAGCGGCTACCGGGAGGAGTCGCGCCTGCAGAGGACGCACAGTGGGGCCAAATCCCGAAAAGCTGGCCAAAACCTCAAATAGATTTTGGCCAAAATTGGTAAATGGGGGTTTTGAGGTCGCTGATTATAAATCAATAAAATAAATCTGTAAGCAAAATGACAGATCCAATATGGTGAACGCATGTGAAAAAAATATGTAAGGACTGTATAAAAATTAATATATGGTGGTTTTCAAAGTCGCCATTTATAATAATCAATGCCTGATGCAAAATTAAAATATTTTACTTATTATATACTAGAGGTACCCGCATGGCTTTGCCCGTAACAGAAAAATTAAAAGGTCTTTTGGTTCGTCTGTATATTTACGAATAATGGTGAATTTTCTCGCCAATTGGCTTGTGCCCATGTTACGATTCCACGTTATGATAATTTCGTAATTTACTCGTCCATCTTATGATAGTTTTGCTCTTAAAATTGGAATAGAAAACCAACCACATCGAATTTTCGAAAAATCGCTTCGAGACGCACACCCCCATGCCACAAACTAACTTTGTGCCAAATTTCATGAAAATCGGCTGAACGGTCCAGGCGCTATGCGCGTCACAGAGATCCTGACAGACAGAGGGACATTCAGCTTTATTATTAGTAAAGAAAAATATTTTGAAGTTAAGGAATTAAAAATATTTAAAGAAAAAAAGTAATAAAGAAAGAAAAAAAGAATGAGAACAAAGAATCAAATAATCCACTATTATACTGGGAAATAATATACATTTTATCAATCAATTAGTTAAAATTTATCAGATTCGGAATTTATGTTAAAATCAGAATCTATCTCCGAATCGTGTCCAATGTAGAGCTACTTTCCGTTCGCGTTCTTGTTGTAATGGTTACTGTAGGAGAAAGTAATAATTCTATATATATATATACAACTTCTCCTGGGATAAGCTCCTTATTTTTACTTATTAATTAATTTTTTTTGTGGAAATTTTCTAATACTGGAAATATACAGATCAGAAAGTATCACGAGCCGATTGAAAATATCTTCCATCGTTTTAGCTCTTGAACATTTTCGCGAAATATCTTCGCAATATCTTTTAATATCTTCTACTTTCTACTTTCTTGCGCATCTTCTGATAATTAACCAATTGGTAGTAATGCATGTGCTATTATTTGTGAATTAATTGGGCCGTGAATTAATAATATGGTCATCGAAGTAGGCATGTAATAACATGGATATAACTCGACAAATTTCCTTGCAGTTTCTACTGAATATACTTGAAACCTTTCACAATCTATCTCATGGCAACTTGAAACAACCTGCAGAATCAAGTAAAAAAGCCTAATTAACATAGCGCTTAAATAACATGTTAGGCAGCTAATGGCAGCTAATGTTTACGAATTTCGTAAGATAAGGGAGTGAACTAAAGCTCTAAACTTGAACCTTAGTGTTATATGGCGTTATATATAACTTTTCATTTAGTTGAAAATCGAAATCTCTACCATTATTTCGCTTTTGTCAGGGCACAAAATTTTAATTTATTTTATCAGGATACAAATGAAATTTCTATCATATCAATGTAAAAACATTTTCTACATACCTGCAGAAATCGTTTCCATGTTGAAGTGTTGTTGTGTTCCATGTTAAAATTTAGACACGTCACTTTAAAATTATAGACCTTATAATATAGCATTATTTTCGTTACGTTCTAGCGACACGCGTGCGTTCTGCAAGAAAGCTAACTTTCAACTGAAGGGCACAAGCGTAGGTATGAGGATAGACCCTTTTCCTTTTGAAATTTAACGCAGCAGTTATCCCTCTATCCATCCCACAAATCAAAATTTCCCGAATCAAATTTTCATTTTTGAGGTTTTGCCCAGCTTTTCGGGATTTGGCCCCACTGTGGGACGGTGAAGTTGAAAAAGGAACCGGACGTCAAAGGACGGTCAAATTAAAACAATTAGCAATCATTGACTGCTCAAAAAAAAAAAAAAAATAATTTTGACATCTTGAATTCAAATTATGTTTTTCGCAATCACGAGTGTGTGTGTGTGTATGTAGTCGTGTGTGTGTTGTTTGTGGGGGGGGGGGGGGTGTATGTGTGTAGGTATATGTGTTTGTGTCTGGGTGCAGGCATGAGTGTGTGGATAGTTGTGTGTGTTTGTGTAGGTGTCTGTATGTATGCGTGTGTGTGTATGTGCTTGTGTATGTGTATGTAAGTGTATGTATATATATATATTTGTGTTTGTGTAGGTATGTGTATGTATGCGTGCGTGTGTGTGCGTAGGTGCGTGTGTATGTGTAGGTGCGTGTATATGTATGCGTGTGTGTGTGTGTATTATATGAACGCAACCTGTGTGTATGTGCTTGTGTATGTGTGTGTAGGTGTATGTATATATATATATATTTGTGTGTGTGTAGGTATGTGTATGTATGCGTGCGTGTGTGTGTGTAGGTGCGTGTGTATGTGTAGGTGCGTGTATATGTATGCGTATGTGTGTGTGTATTATATGAATGCAACCTGGAGACGGTTTTCGCTACAGGAGCAGCATCCTGATGATCCGGTCGACGGTGATGTTGCAGAGGGTGCTGGCGGGAAAATAAAATGACAGCACATCAAAACAGTCAAATGAAAGCAATAAGCAATCGTGATTGCTCAAAAAAAAAAAAAAAATAAATAAATTAACTTGAATTTTGTCACCTTGACTTCAAATTATGTTTTTTCGCAATCACGAGTGTGTGTGTATGTAGGCTTGTGTGTTTGTGTGTGTGGGGGGGGATGTGTGTGTATGTAGGCGTGTTTGTGTGTGTGGGGGGTATGTGTGTTTATGTGTAGGGGGTATGTGTGTTTGTGTGTAGGGGGTATGTGTGTGTAGGCATGTGTATTTGTGTCTGTGTGCAGGCATGAGTGTTGGTAGTTGTGTGTATGGGTGTTTGTGTGCGTGGGGGCGGGGCATGTCTATGTGTGTGTAGGCATATGTGTTTGTGTCTGTGTGCAGGAATGAATGTGTGGGTAGTTGTGTATATATGTGTGTATGTGTTTGTGTATGTGTGTAGGTGTATATGTGTGCATGTGGTTGTGTGTGTGTGTGTATGCGTGTGTATGTGCGTGCCAGTGTGTGTGTGTGCGTGTGTGTGTGGGGGGTATGTGTGTTTGTGTGTAGGGGGTATGTGTGTGTAGGTATGTGTGTTTGTGTCTGTGTGCAGGCATGAGTGTTGGTAGTTGTGTGTATGAGTGTTTGTGTGCGTGGGGGCGGGGTATGTGTATGTGTCTGTGGGCATATGTGTTTGTGTCTGTATGCAGGCAGGAATGTGTGGGTAGTTGTGTATATGTGTGTGTATGTGTTTGTGTGTGTGTATGTGTAGGTGTCTGTATGTATCCGTGTGTGTATGTGTTTGTGTGTGTGTATGCGTGTGTGTGTATGTGTTTGTGTGTGTGTATGCGTGTGTGTGTGTGCTTGTGTGTGTGCGAGCGTGTGTGTGTGTGTGCGAGCGTGTGTGTGTGTGTGCGAGCGTGTGTGTGTGTGTGCGTGTGTGTGTAGTTGTGTATGTATGCGCGTGCGTGTAGGATGTGGATGCAACCTGGAGATGGCTTTCGCTATAGGAGCAGCATCGTGAGGAGTCGGTCGACGGTGATGCTGCAGAGGGTGCTGGCGAGAAAATAAAATGATAGCACATCAAAACAGTCAAATGAAACCAATAAGCAATCGAATCGTGATTGCTGAATATATATATATATATATATATATATATATATATTAATTTGAATTTTTGGCATCTTGAATTCAAATTATGTTTTTCGCAATCACGAGCGTGTGTGTGTATGTATGCGCGTGTGTGTTTGTGAAGGCGCATGTGAGTGTGTGTGTGTGAGTATGTATGCATGTGTGTGCGTGTTGTGTATGTATGCATGTGTGTGCGTGTTGTGTATGTATGCATGTGTGTGCGTGTTGCGTATGCAGCGCTGTGTGTGTAGGCGTTCGTGTTTGTGTGTGTACGTAGGCATGTGTGTTTGTGTCTGTGTGCGGGCATGAGTTTGTGTATCTGTGAGTATGTGCGTGTGTAGGACTGTGAGTATGTGTGCGTGTAGGTGTGTGAGTTTGTAGGTGTGTGTATGTATGCGTGTGTGTGTAAGATATGGAAGCAACCTGGAGACGGTTTTCGCAAGCGGAGCAGCATCGCAAATGACTGAGTGTATTGTTGTTTGTCCGAGGCAGTGAGAAAAAAAGACTTACTGGACATAGGCTGTTTTGTAATGATAAAGTATTTCCACTAACAGTATTGAAAACAATTAAAGTTTGACAAGAAACACCATGACCCGCATGCATCTAACAATTATTTATGCAATTTAACTCTCAATTAACATCTTATTTGCACGATATAATTGACTGCAACTTCGTGTTTTTTTTAAATGACTAAATAAACGAGCTGATGTGCCTCACATGACTTCCTTTTACTCCAAATTAATGTCATTTTCCCATTATTGGTAATTTTAATGTGACTCAATAGTTTACTCTCTAAATATCACCAACAGTGGCCAAATTAAAACCTGATTTAAAGAAAAAAACGCCAAATTTGTCGCCAAGTTGGCGAAAAAACTTGGTGACCTAAAGACTGGCGATATATTGCCAAGTGTCCGCCAAATTATAACACCACTTGAGTTTACATCGAAATTAACAACGATTCCCCTCCCCCCCCCAAGGGGCAAAAGACCCCTTTAGAAACACCGGAATGCAAACTAAAGGGAGGTGCACAACAAGATCCCACTAGGAGTCTATGTACCAAGTTTCAACTTTGTAGGACTTACAGTTCTTGAGTCATGTGACATACATATGCATACACGCACATACATACAGACGTCACGAGAAAATTCGTTGTAATGAACTCGGGAATCGTCATTACGGATATTTCGCGTGTCTATACATCCCACGTCTGGTCGCGTCGAAAAAAACACTCAATATTCATTCGGGGGTTAGTGAAATGGAAATTAAGGTCGATTTTTGAGTGAAATTCTTTTCGCGAATACAATACTTCCTTTTTTGTAAAAGGAAGTAAAAATAAAAGAAGTAACTCATTCGTTTTTTGAGTATTTGAACTTCAAAACTTTTCATTTTTACTTCCTTTTACAAAAAAGGAAGTAATTTATTCGCGAAAAAATTTTCACTTAAAATTCGGCCTTAATTTGAAGTTTGTTCACCCACGAATTAATGTTCAGTTTTTTTTTTCCAACCCGGCCACACGCGGATAAGTGCCTAAGAACGTATAAAATCCCAAAGTATCCATTTTGACATTCCCCGAGTTAATTACAACGTCTTTTTTCGTGAGGTCCGTATGCACGTATGTATGTGCGGATGTGCGTATGTCCGTATTTATGTCGTATAACTTAAAGACGGTATGTCCTAGAAAGTTGAAATTTGGTACGTAGACTCCTAGTGGTGTCTAGTTGTGCACAACCACTTTTGATTGAATTCCGGTGTTTCTAAAGGAGTCTTTTGCCACTTTTGGGGGGAGGGAATCATTGTTGATTTCGATATATACTCAAGTGGTGTGATAATTTGTCGGACACTTGGCGATATATCGCCAGTCTTTTCTTCGCCAAGTTTTGTCTCCAAGTTGGCGACAAATTTAGCGGTTTTAATTTGGCCACTGGTGGTAATATATAGAGAGTCAACTATTGAATCACATTAAAATTGCCAATACTGGTAAAATGACATTAAAATTGGAGTAAGAGGAAGTCATGTGATGCACACATCAGCTCGTTTTAAGTGTAGGTATTTCGGTTTGTAAAAGCAACCGCTTTATAAAATCAAATACCCTCTGAACAAATATGAATTTCATAAGCGTCTAGCACTGTAGTGATTAATTTAAAGTAGTTCAGGTTGTCTTTTTATGTGCAAAAATATCTGTTTAAAAAATTGGCAATGAGCTTTCGCTAAACTTTCGTGTATAAATTGCGCTAAGCAAAAATTAACAGAAGGGGTCATACAATTCCAATAAAATGAAGGGAGTGAAAATTTTGATTCGTGAAAGAAAGACCCCAAATGACGTGATAGATTTTAAAGAAAAGCATTGGGGGAGAAATCTGGATTCTTTCGTAAAGCGTGTCTATCATTTGTGCTACTGAGTCACGTGACTTGAGTTCTTTGCTCAAGCATTTGCTTAGTCAATGATTGGACTTGCTCCCTTCATTTACTGATTACTGCTCTAAGGGCACTCCGAGCGACCATTAATGTTCTGCTTGGCACGCGAATTCTACCGGGAAAATCTATATAAATAAAGCAGAGAATATATGTGTGTGTGTGTTTGATGTTCCTTATGTAAATCCGCAGTTTACGTCGGATCTCGACCAAATTTGGCAGGGAGGTACTTGGACACCCAAGAAGCAACGTAGTGGGGAGGGGGGTTCGAACGACCAAAAGAACAGAACCATTTAAATTTTAGTTTTAGGACCCAAAAATGGCATTAAATGGTTCTTTATATCCGAAATAATTATCCGATCAGTTCGATTTCGGCGCTATTCGAAAGCGCGCGAAAAACTTCCATAGAGTTCATTCATTTTCTTCGCATTTCAAAAAAAAAAAAAAAAAAGAAAAGAAAGAAAGAAAAAAGACTGTAAAATCACGGGAAAAAAAATTAAAAAGCACTGCTAAGCCTAATGGAACAGAATTTTTAAATCGGAAAATTAGCGTTTGCGCGTTCTCATTTTAAACTAGCGTTCAGAAGGTTGCCACTTTTTTTTTCTCGGTTGTGACTAAATAAATTTTGTTTTTGTTTGGAGGTAAAAATTTCCCATTTTGATTATTATTTGGTGATTTATCTTCTTCTTTTCTTTTTTTTTAGGTTTTTAGTTGTATTTATGGAGAGTTATGTTTTAATTTTTTCAGGAACTTTTGATTTGCCGTTTTCTTTTTTTGAGAATGATTATTTTGACCGGAAATTTTGTAGTATTTTCTTTTTTTTTATTAATGAAGCCTGATTGTTGAACTAGCGTCTTTTGATAAAACTTTTATTTTCGAGGAAGACCGTGCAAAGCCCGGCAACGCAGCTAGAAGAGGAATAAAAGAGGAAACTCAATCCATCATTAACTTAAACTGTAAAACTTTTGCTTTACATCACTATCATTCCGATCCGTCTATCTCAGTTCAGATCTGTAACTGCTTTTCAGGCGTTATAAGAATGTGCTTAGTATTTAAAACACTTTTCAAAAGCAAAATTCAATAAAAGAAAGAAAATTACCATCTTTTCCCAATCTCTTGTAGTTTAACTCTAACAGTTCAGCCATTATACTCGTTCGAAATAAGTCACCTAGAAGTGTTTTTAAAACGCTTTTCTATCACGTTTTCGTAATCAAATCTGTTGAGAAACAGCATTTTTTTCTCTCGTTATATACGTGTAAAACTACTATCTAATTAATTTTAAGCGAAGATCTCAGGTAATATTTTTCAAGTTTTAATTAGCCTGTAGCGAAATGGCAATTATGTAGCGCTGCGCCAATTACCAACGAGTTAGAAATGCACTTTCGAAAATCAGTTACATTAATGAAGCAGTTCTCGAAATATAGATAGAATTTTTCTAAATTGGGTTGTTTCCGAAACTTTACAAGTATTTTTTTCTGAAAGAGCATGCTTAAAAACGTAGGATTTAATCACATTTTAAATAATTTGACAAGGTTTAGTACTTTTTAACAACTATTTTAATCGGTGAGCAGGTTCAAATTCATTTTTTAAGTTTCTGCACATTGCAATATAAGTGATGAAATGCTATCCACTGATGCCAATAGCGCAGAGCGCAATTTTTAATTCGCTTCTTTACCCACATGTACTGGCAACGATATGGTTTATAGCAAGCGTAGAGTGCAAGATTTAATTCGCTTCTTAATTATCATATCGCGGAAATGCGGAAGACATCAAGCTTAAACATTCAGGGTGTCAGTGGAGTAGCGTGTCAAAGTACATCAGTTGTGACGTCATAAAGACCTCACCTTATTTCCAAAATCGGATATTTTATAAATATTAAGTACAACTTAAACGTTTTGAAAATGAAAGTTTCTTGTCGCTCCATGTTATCTTTTTGCTTAATCTATCAATTTTAGCGACTACAAGTAGTACTTTTGATTGAATCAAGCAACCCCATTGTTTAATTCTACGTACATGTTTCTTGTTGATGTTGTAATCATCTAACTTCTTTGGAAAAAATAGCTTTCTGCGCGCATAATTTTGTTTAATGGTTTAAAAAAACCAGTTTTCACCGTAGTAAATTTATTTTCTAACTTCGAAAATCATATTAAAAATTTCAGGTAATGAGTTTTGAAGGTTTTTTTTTTTTTTTTTTGCACTAGGGTCATTCCAGCGGTACGTATGTGACTTTTTGACACCATTTCATTGCAAAAAACAATAAAAACCAATACGATATTTTTAAAATATATCTTAATAGTTTCTAGTGGAGTTACAGAATATATGTAAGCGTATTTAGGCGGCAGAGTTTTTTCCCTAGGATAATTCAAATTTTTTTTAAATAAACGTTTAAATGCAGCGTTACGTGTGTGACTCGGAAAATCTGCAAATAAGCTGTACCTCATATTATTTTGTAATTTCCTGTGAAGTTTTGAAAGGTAACTGAACAGTATTTTTTGTGCATGTGTCCAAGTATACCAAGTAAGTATTCCATAAATATTTTTTTTTTACAAAGCTCGTACACTAGCAAAAAAAAAAAAAAAAAAAAAAACATTTTATCACTTGACACAATTCTTGTTTCTTGTTTTCGAGGTGGATCGTGCAACGTCGGGTAACGCAGCCAGTAAATACTTAAACTGAAAGGATATATTCACAAAACAAACAATAAAGTGAAGTTAAGTTTTATTTGTATACGAATTAAATAGTAATGTCAAGATTATAAACTATCACTAACGCCTAACACTTATGTGGTTTAAAACTATTTGGAATATTTTAAATCATCTGTAGAATGTATTCACTTCTCTTCTCAAAAACCAAAAATTATCAAAAAATATTAATGCAATTTAAGGTAAATAGAACATTGTACTTTTGATCTTAATGTATGTAGATTGCGAATACTTAGATTAAATTTCTCTTTGGGTATGAAATAAGCAATTCTTGCTTATTTATTTATTGTTATTATTATTATTAATTATATTTTAACACTCATTGAGTCTTTGTTTCAGTGCCAACACTCAATATTTTTAGTTTAATTATATAAAGTACTTTTTCCATTAAAAATGGTACGAAAATGGTGTGATTTTATAATGAAAACCGTTCAGGGGCGTTACATGTGTGACATCTTTCAAAAAACCTTGTTAAAAATTTTCTACCGAATGTTTGAAGATGAAAGTCTGGTTACAGGTATTATGTACCAAGTAAATTTATGATATGAGATATTTTTCTTCTAGTCTCCGATTTGACTTTGGAGGAAAACTTTTGTTTATTTTGCGTTACATGTGTGCCCAATAAAAAGTGACCAGCATATTTTTTTTTGGGGGGGGGGATTCAAAACTTATCAATAGTCTTTATTAAAAACAATTGAGACATAATTATAATAAAGAATCTATGTTCATGATATTTTTCCCAAAAAAAAAAAAAAAAAACGAATGATTAAGTAAAAAAATGGCTCTTATATTTATCTCACTAACAATGCGTTTTTTTTTACTTCGTATAAATGTTATCAAATAAGGCAAAAACCTGATATAAAAATATTTTAAACTCAAATTCGATGCTAGAATTGAAAAGTTTAGATATATTTTGTCAAAAAATAAGGTTTGTTTCTATAATATGTGAAAAAAAAAAAAAAAAAAATGGTGGGTCAGGACCACTTTTTGTGGAATTGCCCACTAAAACTTCGAGCAATTAAATGGAATGCAACAGCATTCTTATTAAGTGCTTAACCCCCACTTTTTATTATGTAAAAATCTTTTGTTGGGGCATTCGTTTGTGTCGCTTATAAAATCAAACACAGGATAATTTTTATTACATCTGTTGCTAAATTTACGAGCATTTTTATTCATCCATTTTAAGATCGCGGCCATTTCCTAATTCCACAAAACGAAATGAGTTTCTGCCGTCGTTCTAAAATCTCTTCCTTTATGAGTGTCACGTGCGTGGAACCTCTCGTGGTCAAGGTTAGTTGCAAGTCCTGCATGACTTTCACCGTTCGTTTTCCAGTTAAGGGATGAACAGTCGTTAAATCATTGAAGAGGGATTCTCTGCATTTTATTTCCTTTTAATAGTTTTCCTTTTAATTTCCTTTTATCACATGCATCTTAATTTTAAGTATGTTTGATACATTTTTGGGTCTTTCATACCATAGAAATGAGTAAAAAAATGAAAATCGCTGTGTTCACCTTCGTAACTTCATCATTTCCTTTTAATAGTTTTCCTTTTAATTTCCTTTTATCACATGCATCTTAATTTTAAGTATGTTTGATACATTTTTGGGTCTTTCATACCATAGAAATGAGTAAAAAAATGAAAATCGCTGTGTTCACCTTCGTAACTTCATCATTTTCTGTTTCCATAAAAGATTTCATGATGGGCACATATGACTAGGTGAGTAATCCTCCCAATTTTCAGATTTCTATTTTGAAAATTGCTCAAAATATAGACCTGTAAAAAAACCCAAAATGTTCTTTAAATGACTGTTACTCATAATAATAACTAAATGCATCTTCTCAAAAAGGAAAAACAAAATCTTTAAAATTTCATTACACTTTCGTTCTTTTATATGAATTGTTCTTTCCAAATAAAATGGCTATCACATTCAAAACCGAGTCGGTTTGTCAAAGTATTTCAGGAAAATTGCACCTGAAAAAAAAATTGTATTATGAAAGAGATAATGTAAAAATCGGCAGAAAATATTAAAACATTCCTCGTTATGCAGTGCCTTGCCGTTGCGGTACCAATCTAATTTTGGTGCACAGGAAAAAAGGTTTTAAAGCAATAAAATATATCTTTTTCCAAAACTTTCTAGAGGGGGGAGGGGTTGAGATATTAAAGGTCAAAAGTTACAGTGAATGGCCTTGAAACCTAACTCTGCTGTAAAAAAATCATAAATCGAAAGAAAGCTCTGTTTTTACTTCCTTTTACCAAAAAGGAAGTATTATATTCGAGGAAAAAAAATTCACTCAAAAATCGGCCGTAATTTCCATTTTGCTCTCCCCCGAATGAATATTAAGTTTTTTTTTTTTCAACTCGACCACACGTGGATATATGCCTAAGAAAGTACAGACACTCGAAATATCCGTTTTGACGATACCCGAGTTAATTACAACGAGTTTTCTCGTGACGTCTGTATGTACGCATGTATTTGCGTATGTACGTATGTGCGTATGTATCTCACATAACTCAAGAACGACGTGTCGTAGAAAGTTGAAATTTGCTACGTAGACTGCTAGTGAGATCTAGTTGTGCACCTCTAATTTTGGTTGCATTCGGATATTAGGGGTTCTTTTAAGCTTTTTTTGGAGAAAACTTATTGTTAATATCAATGCAAACTCAAGTGGTGTTATAATTTGGCTAACACTTGGGAATATATCGCCAAGCTTTCGGTCGTCAAGTTTTGTCGCCAACTTGGCGACAAATTTGGAGGGTTTTTTTTTTAAATTTTAAATCTGGTTTCAATTTGGCCATATTTAGCCAGTTAACCACTGAATCACATTTAGACTGCCACTGTTGGGAAAATTAATCTGTATAAAACTTTTTTTTTTGCTTCGGTTTGCAACAAACTTGGGGTGAAATTATGTGAAGTGTTTCTCTGCTTACTTCAAGTCCAAGGCACTATTATCATTAAATGAAGTCATGTGATACACACATCAGCTCGTTTAGTTTTTATTCTGCAACAATTAAGAAAGAAGTTACGGGCAATGGGAAAAATATTTTCCGTTTTTTTTCGTTCATTTTGAGCTTTTTCACAGGCTATTTTGAACTACTTTCAAAATAGAAATCTAAAAATTGGCATCATTACTTATTTTGGCAAATGTGTCGTTTATGCCAAATTTTATAGAAATCGAAAATGGTAAAGTTAAAAACTTAATTTTTTTGATTGATCTGACATGGAATTGCTCTTTGTTACTACAGAAACATCATTGACTGCACTGTTTTATTTTTAAAGACTCCTACGAAGGAAAGTGAGCCAAATTAGGTCAACCTAACGTTCAGAGGATAATATACACACACTGGCACTATTTTTTATACATTTGTCAAATAACTCAAAAAAAAAAAAAAAAAAACTTACTCTCTAAAAACGCCGAAAAATACTCTCAAACTAAAAAAAACTAAAATACTTTTAACATTAATATAAACACACATTAAACCTTATTTGATAAACACAAAAACATTATCAGAAATGTCATACTTACTTTATCGAGTGACGTACTTCGCACGGGCGTCATTTGTGGTGTCATTCTCTCCCCCTCCCCACAGCAAAAACACTTTCAGATGTTGTATGTGAACGCGAAATTCATACAATTTTCAGAAACAACTTATACCACACTCATATGTGGTATCACGAAATTTTTAGTGAAAATTTTTCATTGTTTTTTATTTGTTCTCTTTTCCATAAATTTCATGATTTTATTCCTATCCTATGCAAGTGATTTTCCCCTTTCTCGATCCATAGTTCCTTTTCTTGTGCTGCGTGATCAGGCTTCTTTTCGCAAAATGGTTTGGTTCTTTTAAAAATCTCTTTTGTTTTCCAAAGTTATAAAAATCGATTTTCGTTTCTTTTTGACACTTTTACTTAATGTTATCAAATTATGCAGTGTGTTCCATTTCAACCTGCAAGACCTTTATTTTCGCGACCGTCTGTCCTAGATGCATACTGCCAGTTGCCAAAGTCAGATGCGGTGTTAAGATATTAAAAGTTTGAAGCAAAAATGAAAATGAGCCAAAAAATATAAAACCTTATTTTTATACAGGCCCTAGGTCCCCTAACTTATATTTAGAGAAATAATCTCCATTGAAAATTATTACTGACACAAAAACTTGACATTTGTGCGACCAAAACTTAAGGAAATATTCCAGTTCTAAGTTTTAAGGGACCATACAGAAGATGCGATTGGAACTTATCGTCCTTTCAGAAGAATGACAGGTTGTCGAAGTAAAAAAACAAAGTATTTATATTTTTCACTGCTATAAAAAAATAAATGCAAACGTTATGCCATGCATGATACGCAAAAATACACTGCGAAACCTCGAACAATTTAAAAAACCACACTCTATGCACACTTATAATTTTAATCACTTGTTAACTGCTATATTTCCCCCCAAAAGCTATTATTAACGGCGAGTGTAAAGTGATGTAAGTCATTAAACGCTGCGTTTCATACCTCGGTGATTATTGGTCGTACTAATTTCAAATATTTTATGTTGTAATTATTTTTCAATGGAGATTCTTTCCCTAAACATAAGTTAGGGGACCTGGAGTCCGTATAAAAAGTTAAATTTTGTATTTTTGACTCATTTTTATTTTTACTTAAAACTTTCAATATCTTAATTCTGCATCTGATTTTGAACATGTTTGCAATTGGAAGTATGCATCTAGGACTAACGGTTGCGAAGATAGAGGTTTTTTTCAGGTTAAAACGGAACACTCTGTATATGTTAAGGATGTGTGTATTCGAGAACAGTTTTTGAAGAAACGTCAATATTATCCATTATTCTCGTCACGTTGTAACCTTAAGGACAACCAAGGGTGTCCCAAAATTAATGCAAGATTTGATTTTCCCACCATTTTTGCAGAAAATTGTTGACAACCCTGAAAAAAGAACAATTTCACAGCTAAAAAAGACAGTAGAAAATAATGCAGTTGAGACTGATCAAGCAGTTACTGTTATCGGCAGTCGATATTGCAGCACGGTAATGACGGGTGGTTGTGGGCTTGTTGACATAGACCTTTGAATTCAAATATCCCCGTAAGAAAAAATCGAATGATGTTAAATCGCGCAATTTAGGGTCCCAATTCTGATGACCGAAACGAGAGAGTACACGACCAGGAATGCCTCATGCAGTAATTGAATTGTTTCACTGGCTGTATAGTAGCATAGTACAGTTGGATCCCGACTTAAGCGAGGGATGCGTTCCAAGACTCCTCGCGTAAGTCGAAATTTCGCGTTGTGGAAAAGTGTTGTGTATATGATTTTTTTTATTAACATACCCAATCATTTTAGACATTTTTAAACACCTTTTGAGCTGTTTTAGACCATTTTTTAACTATATATTACCGCTTCTTACATAAAGAGCTGAACTTCTACCGTATTTTTGAAAAAGCTGCATTATTTAACATAAAATACTGTTACGATGCACAAAATCAATGATCAATGGGAGAGAGAGACATAAAAACTACGGTGCGTACAGTATGTAGTAATAGTAAAGCACTGCACAGTAAGAGTACTATACAGTAGATACTATACGTTACATTTATAATTTAAAAACTGAATATTATGATTTATGCTGCGCAATCTGATCATTATTCTAATATATTTTTAAATACAGTATCTTCGCATTTACTTTTATAACATTTACATCTATGGTAACACCCCTCTTTCAGGGTCTCTATAATATACAATGCAAGAGCAGATTCCGATTTCATACTGTTTGCATTTTGCTTAAACACTACTCTGCGAGCTTCATATTAAAACTAAGGTCTGGACTTATACGGATGGCCCTGTCTTGTATTTTAATTATAGTACGTATGAAAGATTCACTAGTACCTAATTGACGTGCTACCTTCGACCCACTTTCTAGTTGCTCAAGCCTATCAAGAATCTTTACCTTTTTTACTTTCTTCTATATCTAATACATAGAAGAAAGTATTGGATTCGTGCAAATTTTCGAATTTCGAATTTTGACGGATTCGAACGTTTTGAGGTGTGCTGAGTCCATTTCGACTATTTTTGGAAAATGTCTGTCTGTCTGTGTGTGTGTATGTATGTGTGTGTGTATGTGTGTGTGTGTGTGTCACTTCTGTGTGTGACCAGTTTTTTGTGGCCGCTCTACAGCAAAAACTACCGCATGAATTCGAATGAAATTTGGTACACATATGTGCCCCTATGTGAACTTGTGCCCATTGGTTTTTGGCGCGAATTCCTCCAAGGGGGGTGGAGCAATGGGATGTTTTTTGAGTTACGCGTGCTTGCTATTCCTCAGGAAGTAATTGGCGGAATCAAACAAAATTTGGTCCATATGTTGCCCCTAACAGGAGCAGGTGCTGATTTAATTTTGGTGTCAATAGCTCAAACGGGGGTTGAGCTATAGAACGTTTTTTGTCGTCAATTGTGACTGCTGTATCTCAAGAAATAATGAACAGAATGAAATAAAAATTTATCGGCAAGTAGTCCTAGTAAAATGTCTGTCTGTCTCTGTGTGTGTATGTATGTGTGTGTGTATGTGTGTGTATGTGTGTGTGTGAAATATTATCTCAATGATTTAAAATTTTTAACTGTTGCCATCTTATGTTTGTTAACAAATAAAATATTTGTAATTAATTCAAGCAAGGCTTTTAAAATAACTTTCAATTTTCGCTCTTTGCTTTGCTTTTGCAATAATTCAGACATTGGGATGGTAGTCAAGTTTTTGCATGTGTAATTTTATTTTTGTTGGGAATATTGCTTCCTCGTCAAGCATGGGGAGGGATCAGAAAAAAAAAGAAAAATATAGACGAAAGTTTCGTTACGGCCACAACATACTAGTTTAAATTGTCGCTAACTTTCGCTTTTTGTTTCGATCTTTAAACTTTAGATGAAACAGTGTGTCTAGGTGCCACAATATTTCGTAAGCTTTCATATTTAGAATAAATAAATAAAAATTGAGGAGTAGTGATAGTGATTTACATATACTTATAAAACCATGTTTATAGTGTTGTGTGTGGAAACTTGAGCAGTTAATGATGCTGAAAACATGGAAATACATTCACGAAGTCAATGTTCAGTAGTCATAGTCAATAACAAAGCCGAAACTTAGCATTACGATTCCTTTCAAAATATTTTCGTGTTGAGAGTGAGAAGTTCGCTTTAGTTCTAAAATTCGTAGCTCCTGAAAAACTCGCGTTATAGCCATTTCGCGTAAGTCGGATCGCGTTGTAGCGGGAGTCAACTGTACTCTATTTTTTCTAACCCTAAACTCTCAGCTGTCAAATTGTACTTTTTTCATGCCTGCCAATAATTTACGGCAAAAATGGTGGTAAATTCAATTATTGCGTTCATTTAAGGACACCCTTTATTATATAAGGAAAATAGTTTTTCTCTTGCTATTACTTGAAAACGGATTTGAAACAAAATGTTTCGATATTACGCAGCGACATTTTTATCTTTTTATTCTATTTTTATTAAAAATGCACATGTCATTGAGTAAGTCCTGAGCCAAGAAATATTTTCCCGCTGAAACACTTTTGATTTTTAACAGCAGATGAAACTTGATCTCTGTAGCTCGTTAAAAGAAGTTGAGAAAAATATTTTTGAGAAAATGTTAAGTATAATTTACTGTTCAGGCCGAAAAAAGCCAAACTTTTTTAAAACTAACACCTTTTTGCGAAAATTCAGACCTTTTGTTGAAGGAGTTCAAAACTGTACGCTACAACTTTGCAGTGGAAATTTCTTTTAAGGGCTTCACTACTATACGGAAGTATTTTTTCATTCTAAAGAAATGTAGCGTTCAGCAAAAAATCAAGCAATGGATATGTTCAATAATATTGCAGATGCAGGAATGACAAAATAAATACTTCCAAAAATTTCATCCCAATTCAAAATAATACCCAGGCTTGAAAAATAGGCAATACCAACGTTTAATTGCACAAAATTATAGATTACTGCATACACGTTCTTCTTGGTTCCCTGGAATATATTTTTCAAAGCAAAAAATTGCTTATATAAGAAAAGATATCGATAAAAGCAAAGAGGCAGAAAGCAAGCAACTTGAAAAGTAAAAATAGCAGATTAACTGAGCATCAATGAGAAAGTTATAACAAAAAAAAAATTTAATTTGAATTTTGTCATCTTGAATTCAAATTATGTTTTTCGCAATCACGAGTGTGTGTTTGTATGTGTGTGTGTGTGGGGGGGGGGGTATATGTATGTGTGTAGGCATGTGTGTTTGTGTCTGTGTGCAGTCATGAGTGTGTGGGTAGTTGTGTGTATAAGTGTTTGTGTGCGTGGGGGCGGGGTATGTTTATGTGTGTGTGAGCATATGTGTTTGTGTCTGTGTGCAGGCATGAATGTGTGGGCAGTTGTGTGTATTTGTGTGTATGTGTAGGTGTCTGTATGCATGCGTGTGTGTATGTGTTTGTGTATGTGTGTGTATGGTGGTGTTTGTGTATGTGTGTTTGTGTGTATGTACGCGTGTGTGTGTAGGATATGGACGCAACCTGGAGACGGTTTTCGCTAGAGGAGCAGCATCGTGAGGCCGGCCGACGCGACGGGTGGTGCTGGCAGAGGGTTGCGCCGCGCCGGTGGGAAAAATGATAGCACGCCAAAAACAGTCAAATGAAAGCAATAAGCAATCGTGATTGCTCAAAAAAAAAAAAAAAAACACCGATAGGAATGCAGACAATAAGCTGAAGATTTCTCACAGGTGCGCAACTTACGTAAGAAAGAAATCGATTGGACAAAGATTAAGACACAAAGCTACAATAGAAAAGACAAATTCAATAACCGTGAACCGCGTGACAAGAAACAGCTGAATGAAAGAAAAAAACATTGGGAATGAAGCAAAACGCACAAATTTTGGGAAAAGAAAAAGATTGAAAAAAAAAAAAAAAAGAGGAGGGGGGGGGGATGTTAACTGCATTACAAAAACAAGAATAAGTTTTAAAAAAACTAAGCAAGATAGATACTAATGTATGCAAAAAAAATATTGACAAAATTTATAAAAATTTACAAAATAGAAAAACCGAATAGGAAAAAAAACAAAATTATAAAAATGAAAGCCAGTCAGTAGAAAAATACCGAATGGCTCTAAGATCGCTTCCAAAGTTAGAAACTCTCTCTCTCTCAAAATATGGAAAGCCTTCCCAAAATTCAAGATTTGATGAAGTGGGGCATTTTTGGATAATTTGATAAGACGGGATTTCTTTCTTGCGTAAGTTGCGTATCTGTGATTAAACTCTAGTTTATTGCTGGCATTCCTATTGGTTCACAATTGGTTTATAATTTTCTCATTGCTGTTCGGTTGATCCGCTGTTCTTACTTTTTGAGCGAACTTGGTTATCTGCCACTTTGCTTTTGTTGGATGTTTTTTTTATCACTAAGCTCACTTATTTTACATTGAAACGAGCTGATGTGCCTCGTTTGCCCTCACATGACTTCCTTTTACTCCAGTTTAATGTTATTTTCCCATTATTTGTAATTTTAATGTGATTCAATAGTTTACTCTCTTTCTCTCTCTCTCTAAAAAAAAAAAAAAAAAAACCGTCAAATTTGTCGCCAATTTGGCGACAAAACTTGGCGACCAAAAAACTGGCGATATATTGCCGTGTTTACCAAATTGTAACACCACTTGAGTTTACATCTAAATTAACAATGATTTTCCCCCCAAAAAGGGCAAAAGATCCCCTTAAAACACCCGAATGCAACCAAAAGGGGAGGTGCACAACTAGATCCCACTAGGAGTCTACGTACCAAATTTCAACTTTCTATGACATACCGTTCTTGAGCTATGCGACATACATACGCACATACATACATACGTACAGACAGATGTCACGAGAAAACTTGTTGTAACTAACTCGGGAATCGTCAAAATGGATATTTGGCGTGTCTATACATTCTTAGGCACTTATCCACATGTGGTCGAGTCGAAAAAAAACTCAACATTCATTCGGGGGTCAGCAAAATGGAAATTAAGGTCGATTTTTGAGTGAAAATTTTTTCGCGAATACAATACTTCCTTTTTTTGTAAAAGAAAGCAAAAAGGGTTGCCTGTATCCCCTGAAGACTTGTATACAGTAATCTGCAATTTTGTGAAATTAAGCGTCGTTATTTCTTATTTAACTTTTCAGACACAAAGGTATTGTTCAACTTTAATGCTCAAATCGTTTATGTCCGAGACCGATTTGAGTACCGTACAAGTACGGTTAACGCACCAATAGTGGCCAGTACTTCAGTAGTGGCCACTTCAAGGTTACTTATCCACTTTGAAGGAAGGAATGAACAATAAAAATGTGATTAATATATTGGTACTTAATGTATAACTATCATATTGTATCAATTTTACTCATCAGTTATTTGAATTTAAAGTGAGTAATGTCAATTCTTTGGATGGGAGATTGTCCGATGGCCACTACTGAAACTTTCAGATTTTGGAGTGGACACTAATGGATCAAACTTGAGGTTTGGGAAAAAAACGGATAAAAAATTGAACAAAATGGAATTCTGGCAATTTTAGAAAATGGGACGATTAAGGAAGAGTTGGGCTTCACACAGTTTAAAAATATACTTCACTGTGTCTACAACTAGTGCGTTTTAAACCTTAAAGTTTCCACTACTGGTGTATTTACCCTATGTAGTGAAAAAGTAATAATTTCAAAGACTCTTTTAAACTGTGATTTGAATGAAGAAAAATCCCCTAAAACCGGTACTATTTCAAAATATTCCAAAACCCAAAATACACAAATATATGCTTGTTAATAAGTTCAGCCTTGAAGGTAATTTGTTAACTTTATTTAAGAAATGAACTCTGTAATTACTGTTATTAATTTTTGTCTTTGGCAACAATTAAGAAGCTTGTTTCACCCTCCAATGACAGAGAAAGTATAATAAAAGCTAATAAAAATGCTTTTATGGCAGTCATAATAACCTGAAAAATTATTCTCCTTTTGATAAATTAAATAAAAATGCCAATTAAAGTTATTTACAAAACCTGATAAGAGTAATAAATAAGATATTATATGAAACCAGATAAGATGGTTTGAAACTTAATTAGGAGATTAAACAGCTAAGAGATTAGCTTGCTTATTGTGTGTGAAACGTTTTATAAATTGCTCCCTTAACATTAAAACGATAAAGGTTGTTAATGGCATTTTTAAAACAAATTTAAGAGATTATTGAACATAATATTTTCTCCGAGAAACTGTAAACAATTTTTTGTGTCTACACAAACAAGATAGATAAAGCAATGCTGTAAAAACAATAATTTGTGGAATTGGAGATTTTATAGTCTGCTATAAAACTGTTTTCACGCAAAAAAAAAAGAGAAAAATATTGCGCTAAGAATGACCGATTAATTTTGTCAAGCGACAAAATCAAAAGTGTTATGACTCAGTTAATGAAGAAAACGATAATTAAGAAAATTTATATTTATTAAAGGAATCCATTTAGGAGATAACTGGTAAACCAAACGGAGAAGGGGCAAGGGGCTACTTAGGAATTCACCTTGTGCTCCCTCTGCTGCATTTTATTTTTATCATTTAAAGACTATTTATCAGCAATTTCTCCGTCATATTACCTGCCTTTTCCTTCCGGTTTTCAATTCTTTCCAATAACAATGAAGAATATTAGTAATTATTAGAAATTTATCATATTTTCGCTTTTCAATTGCTACCGAAAGCAAAGAAAAAATGAATAAATGAGTTATCAATGAAATCAAGTTTATTTCAAGGCTAAAGGTAAGCTAACGTATATTTGTGGGCGTTATAAAAAGCTTTTGTTTTCCATTATACTTGTCCAAAACTGCTCTTAAATTCGAGCACACAAACCAACAGCATTGAAAAAAGATTAATGGGAAATACGAGCTATTCTCTCTTTATGCGCAATGCATTTATATCAAACGAGCTGATGTGTGCATCACATGACTTGCTTTTACGCCAATTTAATGATAATAGCGTCTTGGAGTAAACAAGGAAGCACTAAATATTTTCATCCCTAGTTTCTTGTAAACCGAAGCAAAAAAAAAAAAAGTTTTACACAGATTTATTTCCCTATTATTGGCAATTTTAATGTGATTCAGTGGTTAACTCTTTAAATATCACCAACATTGGCCAAATTAAAACCAGACTTAAAAATTTAAAAAAAAAAAAAAAAAAAAAATCGACAGATTTTTCGCCAAGTTGGCGACAAAACTTGGCGCCCAAAAGCTTGGCGGTATATTACCAAGTGTTTGACAAATTATAACACCACTTGAGTAAGCATTGAAATTAACAATGATTTCTCCCCAAAAAGGTGTAAAAGACCCCCTTAGGAACATCCGAATGCAACCAAAAGGGAAGATACACAACTAGACCCCACTAGGAAACCATTTACCAAATTTCACCTTTCTAAAACATACTGTTTTTGAGTAATGCGAGATACATACACACATGCGCGCATACATACGTACATACGGACGTCACGAGAAAACTCAACGCAATTAACTCGGGGATCGTCAAAATGAATTTTTAGTACGAACCAAGCTTATAAAAAGTCTTTAAAGCTACTTTTCATCCACAACCACTAATACACTGAAAATAATGATCCCTAGAAATTGGGATCCAAATTATTTCAAGTATTCATTTTCTTCATTTGCAACTATTACTTTTAAACAAAACGTCTTTTCGGTAAATATTATTTTTCAAGTATTCCTAAAATATATTGGGTACATCTAAAAAAATTGGGCCAAACTTAAAGAGCACACCTAGACCTACATCATTACAAATGGTCGGAAATGAATTCTTCATTTAATAGAGAACAGTATAACGGAGTTTGATTGTACAAAAGTTTCCCTTTGGGGTTATGCATGCCACTGAAATGTTGCTTTTAAATGATAAAACTTGTTCTTTAAGCACAAGTTTTGAATGTATACGTGTTTTGGGTCACTAGTAGCTCTGTTTACAATGCAGATCAGCTCTCAAAGTATTGAACGCTAAGCCGGGGTCACAAAAAGTCTCTTGTTCTTTATTAAGTTGAATAAGTTTGTTTCTTTACGTTTTCAGTGTCCAACATAAATACTGTTTTAATGCAATTTGATTTTGTGCATTCAGGTTCTAAAGGAAAAGCTATTTTTCATCTAAAATCCCACTGTAAGACCTCGACAGCAAACTGTGAAAAAAAGTGTGTATACTTACTCTATAAAATCGGTGGCAGCTTAGCTGCCTCCACTACTCTGGATTATAATTGGTGTAATGTTACACAACACTTTTGGGAGGTTACACCGTGCTAATGCAACTATAGCGTAACGTCTCACACATTTCTTTATAAGGTTACGCCAGAATTTTATGTATGCTTACAGAGAAATTGCTTGAAATATTACGCATTACTAGAAATTAAGATTTCATCTAACTTTCTTAAACGATTTATCAAGTTTCTGCTTTTTAACAACCACCAATGTACACCAATTTTTTTAATAAACAATATTCTTTACGATAAGATACAAACAAGACATTTTTATTGCACTAAGAAAGGAAATGACCTGAGTCAGGTCCGAACCCACAACGCGAATCTCATGGCTCGCACATCAAGAGCTTTTACCTCTCAGCTACCAAGGACAGTTTATGTTCCGTTAATAAGAGTTTACCTGCTCTGTGCCGATTCTGATCTTTATGCATGCGTTTTGAATTCTACAGAAACCATCGAGCAAGGTTTTTTGAACAATTTGAGTTTTTAAAACGGTGATGCTACACACTTCAGAATTCGTGTTACGTTACACCTATTAGTACTAATAACCTTGCATATTTTTACTTCCTTTTACAAAAAAGGAAGTATTGTATAACGAAAAACTTTTCACTCAAAAATCGGCTTTAATTTCTATTTTGCTCACCCCCGAATGAATGTTGGTTTTTTTTTTCGACTCGACCACATGTGGATATATGCCTAGGAACGTACAGACACCCGAAATATCCATTTTGACAATCCCCGAGTTAATTACAACGATTTTTCTCGTGACGTCTGTATGTACGTATGTATGTGCGTATGTGAGTATGTGTCTATGTATCTCGCATATCAAAAAAACGGTATGTCCTAGAAAGTTTAAATTTGGTACATGGACTCCTAGTGGGGTCTAGTTGTGCACCTTCCCTTTTGGTTGCTTTCGGATGTTCCTAAGGGGGTCTTTTGCCCCTTTTTAGGAGTTAATCATTGTTAATTTCGATGAACTCAAGTGGTGTTATAGTTTGGCGGACACTTGGCGATATATCGCCAGTCTTTGTCGCCAACTTGGCGACAAATTTGGCGACTTTTTTTTTAAAAAATCTGGTTTTGATTTGGCCACTGTTGATGACATTTAAAGAGTAAACTATTGAATCACATTAAAACTGCCAATAATGGGAAAATGACATTAAATTGGAGTAAAAGGAAGTCATGTGGTGCACACATCAGCTCGTTTTTTACAGTGAATGGAATTTTCACTGAGTTATGTAGATATTCTGTTTTCATATCACACCAACTATAGTCGAATTATCCAACTGAAGGACGTTTAAAAGCTGACTTACAGATGCGTATACACGGTAAATGCGAATGCCAGGTAACATTTAGGGGTGGGTGGGGTACATTGAGACGCGGGGTACAGTTAGACAAAGCTCTTTTTTGGGGGTTTCAAATTATGATCGGAAAATAATGAGAGGCACCCATGAATCTGCAGCAATTTCCCGGGTGGATTCTGGGATATGAAGTTGTTGCTCGTGTTTGCAATCGGGTGATTTTCAGAACGAGAAGACAGCTTGGTGTCCTGACTTTACCCGCTCATTTTTATATTGATAAAATTTAAAATTATATTTAATATTTTTTTGGCATTGCCAAAGCATGTAGTAAGATATCGTTTTACGCTTATTCGTTGCATTCAGTGTTTTTTTTTTTTTTTCTTTTTTTTTTCATGATCGTAGATTAATAAGCCTTTTATACTACCTTAGTTAGCTAGTAACAGAAATTTCCTTGTCCTGACTAGAAAATTCACATTTCCTAAATCTTTTTTGTACGCTTTCAAGCAGCTTTTTTAGTTTTTGTGCATTGAAGAAGGAAGTAATACTTGTTAATTACACACAGCTGAAATAAATTGTACTGCACTGCTCATCTAATAGTTTAAAACTCCAATGCAGTTTGTATCCTTAAAAGCAGCAACTCATGAGTGTTACCCCAGGGAATTATTATTTTTTTTTATGTGCAAAATATTTCTTTATCGTAGTTAGCAATAGATTTAAGGAAGCCATATTTGTTTCTTCTTAGAATATGTAAGTCTAAAATGGATATATTTATTCCTTATATGTTGCATATTAAAATGTGCAATTCAATGTAAAGAGTATTTTAATAATTTCTCATGAAGAGTATTTTAATCATTCCATTTATTTTGTAATATTTTTAAAAGTAAGTATAGAAATACACAATCAGGCAGTAATGTATTTTTGTTAAAAAAACAAGAGACCTAATTAAATTTTGAAAAACACCGACATAATTTATTCCAGTGAATAATTCTTCAATAACGTCCCGGTTTGATTGGGAAAGTCCTAATTTTCAAACAAAATCCCGGTGTCCTGGCCGGTTTACTTAATGTCCTGGAAAAGGATAGATGACCATAAAAGTTTAAAAATAATTAACTGGGAAGGATTGTCTACAATAAATAATTTGTCATTGGTAACATTGACTTGAAAAATTAATATCGCGGACATGTTTGTGAGGATTTTTACAAGATTAAATAACAAAAAATTCTTTCTAAAAAAATTCCCTGCCAATGAAAAGTGTGTAAATATTGTTCTATTTTTTAATCCGCATTCAAAGTGTTTCTTCTTACTAAAATAACTTGTAGATATTAGCATGCAAGAAGTAAAGTTTTTAAATTTATCCGCTAGTGTCATCTTATTATCCTTGCTTTATCTTCGTAATTAGTAACCATTTACTCATAACATTGAGAATGAATTGCTCTGCAAAAAGCTCTAAAAGTCAACCAGGGGTGTATACTCTTTTGAATATTCGAAATGCTGGGCCGGGGGGGGGGGGGGGGCATTCCGGTATCCCGGTTGAACATTTCAGAAATCTGGCAAGCCTACTCATGAGCGTTACCGCTTATGAGTGCTACTTACAGGTAACATTCATAAGCAGGGAGTAACACTCATGACAAAAGAGATTCAAATAATGACAATGAGTAGATCCATAGTTATAGATGGTGTATTATTTTTAACTTATTTCTTTATCAAAAGAGATATATTTTTTCGCACACTTATACACAGTAAATTCACTTTTATTAAAAATTGAAAAATGAACACTGACACAAAGCTAATGTTTGCAAAAATGAATTGTGTGTGCTTTTGTTAGGAAAAACTTTAACTCTTAAGATATGGCACTCAAATAACTACATATTTTAGAGGAATAACAGCCAAAACTCGACAATATTTTTTTCCCCCGAGTTCATTTCTCATTAGTGTTACTATAGCTAAAATTCAGCATTTGTATCAATAAACTTTTTCTTCAACTTTTAAAAATTGGTTTCAATATTGTTATTTATTAGTTGTTAATGGTAATTGTAATAAAGACATTTAATGTTAAATTTAATATGTTTTTAACGTAAACTTTACCCTTTATTTAGGAAACAAAGAAATACGCATCAGAAAATTATTTTTACAAACACTTAAAATTTCTTAAATAAATAAATATTTTTACCATTTTGACTTAAAACTAGGTATTAAGATAGTTTAATCAAGATTTGTTAGATTATTTATTTTTGGAAAATGAATTACAGAATGGTTTATAAAGGTAACACTGATGAGACAAACGGTAACTTGCCAAGACATTTTTTGGAATTTCCAAAATTTAAGAAAATTAACTCACAAATATTCTACTGATTAGAAAGCTGTAAATTGTAAGGAATTTGTACTTAGGAAAGTTTCAATGTTTATAACAACAAAAATTTTCAAACTGTGTCGAAACTAATGTGTCAATGCATTTGAAAATCACCCAATCAAATGATCTTTATTTTTCTGATTTCAGGCAAAAAATGTTTCTTTATTGACTCTCGCATGCATCGATTTATAACATTTTCTTTGATGAATTAAAATTAGCCTTTTAATCACTTTGGTTTAGGGATTGCAATACCTGACCGAGAATTCAATACCGGTATTCTCTATTTTTAAAACAGAATACCGGTATTAATACCGGTATTTCAAATTTCTCAAAAAATGCTTGAAAACTATTGTTTTGTTGCTCCACTTCATAATTTTTTCCAAAAATTGTATTATTTATGAAAACGTATTTTGAACAAATATAAAAAAAACGGAATAATGTAATAATAAAAAAATTCAAAATAGTAAAAAACATAATGCATTTAATGAATCGTCTAAGCCTTGAACTCATTTTAGTGCTCAACTTTCCTACAGTTGAAAGTACTCTTTCTGAACTCACGCAGGTCGATGATACAGTTAATAATGTGCGATTCATCTCCTCTAATTGTCTAGAAATCCTTCACCTTCAAATAATTCGCTATCTTGCTTGTTATTTTTTGGATAAATGCTTTTGTGTGTGTGTGTTTCTTTTGTAGTGTGTGTATTATTATTATTATTATTTAAATGTATAGCTAGTTGTAATTTCTTTCCGAGAGACGATACGTTTCCGACATTAACATCATTGTCTCTTGAACAGGAGAGGTTTATGTTTGCCTTTTATTAGCAGTTTGGTTTGAAATTTAGGATAAAATTCATTAAATTTGATCATGTTAGTTTCTCTTATTCGTTTTCGCTTTTTTTTCCTTCAAAATTCTCTACAATTATAATTGTGTAAATATCTCAAAGTATATTTCAATTGATTAAGCTTTACCTCTATGCAAAATTTAAGGCAGTATATAATTTCAAAATATTATTTTTTCAAGTGTAAAGCCAAACAGCGAGACATTACAACAGATCAATACTGGGGACAACAAATTACCATTTGCTATATGCTTTCAAGTTTTTGTCAAAATTTAGTACAGTTGAGACAAATATATTTTTAAAAAATCAAAGTATTACTTCAATGTGGTTGGAGTAAATTTTTCACGGGACAAATGCATTCAAAATTACACTCGAAATTAACTTTCACAAAAGGGAAAGTGAGTGATCAGGGAAATGGAAAAAACAAAAACTTGGTGCTCAAAAGCGCACGAAAATATGATTCATCTCACCATCTAGTAATGACAGTATCATTTTGTAATCCTTCCGCTACTTTTGTTTAATGATATTCTATTAGCTGGTGCTTTTGAAGCCAAATTTTAAAATCAATAGATTGATTTTGCTTCTGTATCGTGGAAAAAGAAATATACATTTAAAATATAGCTAGATATGCAATAAGTTCAATTGAAAATTCTTTAATCTAAACAATTTATTATTTTCAGCTAATACCGAAAATACCGGTATTTTACCTCAGCAAATACCGGTATTCGAAATTTCGAAATTGCTCAAAATACCGGTATTCGGCATACCGGTATTGCAATCCCTACTTTCATCGTTCTACATATGTAGCTAATTTTCATTAAAAACTTTTAGGATAGGATTTCAACGAACTTCTTAATAGGCTAAATTTGAAGCAAAAGGTGGAGTGAGGTACAGTGAGACGGTCGTAGTTAAGGTAGAGTGAAACAGTTTCACTGAGCCCCAAACTGAATTCTGATTCGAAATTTTTTTTTTCCTTTTTTAAAATTATTATATGATCTAAGAGATTTTAACTTGCTGTTTATTTACTTTACAGGCATTATTACCTCATTGAAAAGGCAAATTAAAACACGTGAGGCGAAAATAGGAACATTTTATGACGATTCAATGAGAAAATCATTTGTAACTTACCTTTTGATTCCAAGTGCCATTTCAGGAAAAATAAATCATAATAATCTTTAAATCTTGACTAATAATAAAGCTCAAAGTTTCTCTGTCTGGATGTCTGTAGGATGTCTGTGACGCGCATTACGCCTAGACCGTTCGGCCGATTTTCATGAAATTTGGCACAAAGGTAGTTTGTAACATGGGGGTGTGCACCTCGAAGCGTTTTTTTGAAAATTCGATTTTGTTCTTTTTCTATTCCAATTTTAAGAACACTTTCCGGAGCAAAATTATCATAAGATGGGCAAGTAAAATACGAAATTATCATGACGTGGAAAGGGAGAACGAATGAACATAGCCAATTGGCGATGAATTCGTCATCCATTATTTGTAAATATATAGGCGAACCGAATGACCTTTTAATTTTTTACTACGGGCAAAGCCGTGCGGGTACCACTAGTAATAGATAAAACTAATACAAAACAGCCCTCTTGCTCTATTGCAGCAATGAGTGCTTTCTTACGCTCTTAGAATTTTAGAGGATATCCAAAAACTGAAGAGGGAAAAGGTTGAGTAATAAAGAAGAGCATAAAAGGGGTAAAAGTATCATTGCAAGTGATGCTCCTGGAAATCAAATTTTGAAAAAATTAAACACAAAATCTAGAAAAAGGAAAAAAAAAGTCTAAAATATAGAAAAAATATTTCCTTATTATTACTTCTACGTTCCGATATTTTACCAGTTTCGATATTTACTATCACTTTCAAGTTTTTTTTTTTTTTGCTTTGATTTATTGCCGAAGTCATACTTACAAACTTTACTAAGCGTAAGTATAGTTCTTATGCCATTGAAAATTTAGTTAGTACTTACTAAATTCAATACGTACTTAATTACGCCTAACACGACCATTATCAGTCGCACATGTTTTAAAATTAGCTAGACTATTTTAAGCTTCACTAAAAATATTAATTAGAATGTATCAAAATATTGAGTAAAAGAATATTTTAATCCAACTACTTGCCACAGCAACGCGTGGCTGGGTCAGCTAGTATATATATATATATATATATTATATATATATATACTCGTAGTATTTAAGAAGGCGGGAAAATGTATATGTAAACGAAATAGAGATCACAAATAAACATAATATTCTAAGCACAAATAAGCTGCTTCTTCGTCAGTGGGTGAGAGCAGAATCATACCCTAAGCAGAGCCTCACAGGTTTCGAAACGCGTCGCGAGTCAGCAAGTACACCAGATAATATCATTATTAAACGAAGGTTGCATCAGAACAGAACTAAAGTTCGTTAAATTATAATGCAAAGGTTGTTGTAAATATAGAACAAATGTTCTTTAAAACAATTCATAATACTATTTTAAGAAAGACAAGATAATATCAATTTAAATGTAATTAACGTAAAAATAGCATCAGTTGATTAAAATGTTTCAAAGCAACTTGCTGAACCGCAACGATCTCACCCATACCTGCAAGGCAAAAGAAGACATTAATACATAAAAGAGCTTTTAAAACTCAGGTTTCTTATTAACTCCATGTTGATCCACAATCAAGAATCAAAACAAACTACTAGTTTGTCATAGCAAACATATGAAGAAAGCGGTGTTTAGCCCCAAGATGAAGGAAGTGTCGTTACTTAAGCTGCGATTTAGGGCTTTACCCAGGACTAGCAAATGACCCTTAGATCCCCGACACTGGAAAATTTAAGTTGAAGAGGTTTGGGAGGCACGAATTTTGCCCTATTCCGGTAAGTGTTGAGCTCATTTAAACAATGGCAGCACTTATAGAGCTTGCAAATTGGGCAACTGAAAAGAAGCTAAGAAATTCTGGCATTGTTCGTGCTTCGAATCTAAAACTATTCTCATTCAGGTGATTCTGTACGGAAAAGTTAAATTTCAAAGCCCATTATAATTTTGAAGTTACGCATTAAAGAATTAAAAGATTTTTTTTACCGATTTAGCTAACAAATCCTCTTTCTTAGTTTTTCTCTCTCTAGATTGCAACATTTGTGATTTTGTCACCATTGTAAATATATAGGCGAACCGAATGACCTTTTAATTTTTTACTACGGGCAAAGCCGTGCGGGTACCACTAGTAATAGATAAAACTGATACAAAACAGCCCTCTTGCTCTATTGCAGCAATGAGTGCTTTCTTACGCTCTTAGAATTTTAGAGGATATCCAAAAACTGAAGAGGGAAAAGGTTGAGTAATAAAGAAAGAGCATAAAAGGAGTAAAAGTATCATTGCAAGTGATGCTCCTGGAAATCAAATTTTGAAAAAATTAAACACAAAATCTAGAAAAAGGAAAAAAAAAGTCTAAAATATAGAAAAAATATTTGCTCTTTTGATACAACTGATGATAAAGAAAAAAAATAGTGGGGGATCTATTATATCAGACCATATTGACATGTGCGAAAATATATACCTTCTGGGTTTGAAAAGCTAGATCGTAGGACACTTGAAGTTCTGATAAAATTTACCATGAAACAGGACTTTTTTTTTTAAATGTTGGAAACATAATTCAAGGATAGCTATTAACGACGGAGACTGATACATTAGCTCTTTATGCCAAAGTAAAAACATTTTGACTGTTTTGTTTTCCTTCTTTTGACCATCTGTACCAGATATTGCATCCTTTCCGAATAAACTATTAGATAGTTGATAACAGCTGCTATGAAAAAAAATGATACAAAGCGAAATCAATATTTTTTGTGATCAGAAAATAAAATTTTTATTTACAAGTGCGATGAAACGTGAATCTTTTTACTTTCTTCCATATCTAATATATAGAAGAAAGTATTGGATTCGTGCAAATTTTCGATTTTCGACGGATTCGAACGTTTTGAGGTGTGCCGAGTCCATTTCGAACATTTTTGGAAAATGTCTGTCTCTCTCTCTCTGTGTGTGTGTGTGTGTGTGTCACGTATGTGTGTGACCAGTTTTTTGTGGCCGCTCTACGGCAAAAACTACCGCATGAAAAGGAACGAAATTTGGTACACATATGTGCCCCTATGTGAACTGCCCTGTGTGCCCATTGGTTTTTGGCACGAATTCTTTCAAGAGAGGTGGAGAAATGGGACGTTTCTTGGGTTATGCGTGCCTGCTGTTGGTAAGGGAAGTAACTACTAGAAGTAACTGGTGGAATCAAACAAAATTTGGTCTATATAGTGCCCCTAACAGGTACAAGTGCTGATTCAATTTTAGTATTAATAGCTCAAACGGGGGTTGAGCTATAGAGCAGTTTTTGTCGTCAATTGTGACTGCTGTCTCTCTCTCTCTCAAAAAAAAAAAAAAAAAAAAAAAAAAAAAAACGAACGGAATCAAACATAAATTTATCTTAGAGGGTATAAGAGCTGATTCTATTTTGGCTTCAACAGCTGAAAAGAGGGGGGCGCAATCGAACGTTCTTTTTTTTTTTCATTTTGAGTGCAGTATCTCAAGAAGTAATGCTACGTTCTGGATGAAATTTGGAATAAATGTGAATCCATATGTAAACAGGCGTTAGTGCAATTTTGGCGCCAATCACTCCTTGGGGGACTGTTTTGTTTTGAGCAATCACGATTGCTTATTGTTCTCACTTAACTGTTTTTGGCGTGCTATGATTTTATTTTCTCCCCGCCTCCCTCTGCAGCACCACCGTCGACCGCCCTCACGATGCTGCTCCTCTAGCGAAACCCGTCTCCAGGTTGCGTCCATATCCTACACGCATACATACACACACGCATGCCTACACACACATACACACATACCCACACACACACATACACACACATACGCAAATATACACACACATACCCACACACTCATGCCTGCACACAGACACAAACACACACGCCTACATACACACATACCCACACACATACACACACGCCTGCACACACGCAAAAAAAACACGTGATTGCGAAAAACATAATTTGAATTCAAGATGTCTACATTCATTTTTTTGTGAATAAAAATAGCTTTATTATTGCAAGAAGAATAAAAAAGATAAATCACAATAGACTGTCTTATGCGTATTTCGTGTGATTTTAATTGTTTCAAACTAACCAAAAAATTGCGATGATTTAAACTTTTTAACTTGTGCCATCTTGTGTTTGTTAACAAATAAATGTTTGTAATTATTTTAAGCTAGGCTTTTAAAATTATTTTCAATTTTCATTCTTTGCTTTGCTTTTGAAATAAATCGGGAATTGGGATGGTCTTCAAGTTTTGGCGTGTGTAATTTCGTTTTTGTTGGGAATATTGCTTCCTCGTCAAGCATGGGAGGGATCAGAATTATAAGAAAGACATTGAAGAAAGTTTCGTGATGGCCACAACATACTGGTTTTCATTATGATTTTATTTTGATTTTAAACTTTGAACATTTTATGTTTCACTCATCCTCTGTGCCTTGTATGCTATCTCACTGTGCGCAGTATGCTGTCTTATTGTATTCCATGCGTCAAATACTGTGAGAAAAAAATTTTACGTTTCCTTTTTCATATTATCTTAAATCTGTAAATAGCAATAAAAGTTTTTCTGTCTAAAAAGTTTGTATACTTTCGGTCTTTTCTAAATCCACATTCAAAATTTTATTATAGAATCAGTTTCCAAATTTCATGAGTTTAAAAATTTTCGTCTTACTGTGGTCCACTATGTCCTAATAACACAAACTGCAATCGTTAGTTAAAAAAAAAAAGCAAAATCAAGTAAAAGTAGATATGTACCGCTTTAGAACATTAAGTTTTTGTTAACACTAAAAGGACACAAGAGAAAACTTCAAAGATGCGTAAAAACCACGGAACCATTAAAGCTAAGGAAACGTAATTAAAGACCGTCGTTAGCATTATTTCACTACGTCTTGTTTAGAGGAAGTGGACCATTAATCTGAATTTTCCGTCTATAAAGAGTCAACTTGATTTTTCGGAGTGACTATTTGTCTTTTGGAAGTTCAAAGGATGTATATTGTGAATGTGCATTCGCCGTGAATGTGAATGTAAATGAATAATTCGAGGAAAAGAATGACTTCCGTTTGGGGATTGCTCATTTTCCCAAATTGAGTTGATCAACCAGGAGCTTCGTGGTATTCTAACGTGAGCAAGTAAGCGGCAGTGTCTACAGAAATACTTCTTCGAGATAGGGGAGGGTGGTCCAATGCGGATAGGTTTTTGAAGAACGCTCAAAAATTGTAGTTTTTGGGTTTTTATCGCAACAATTTCGGTTTTATTTCCTAGCAAGGTTCTTGAACTTCAAAATAAAAAGTAGTTTTTGTATTATTTCTCAAACCTAATATTTATTTATTATCAAACGTTACAGACACTTGAAAACCTCGCTTTGCCCTACCAGGGGGCCCAAAGCGGGTAAGCTTAACTAATTGTGAATTGGTACATTTGCCAACCAAATATGAAAATGCAAATGATTAAAAAAGTTGACTAGCTACCTGCCATTATAAAAAAATATAGAAAAAATTTGTACTTGTCCAATTTAAATTAAACACATTTGTTTATAAAACATCTAGAAATAACTGATTGAATTTAATAGACTAATTAATGGCCATCTTAAAAAATAACTTTTTAAAGTTATACTATATATATGATGAAATCTTATACCCGCTTTGCCCGAAGGCACGTTTTTTGTTTCCATAATTATAACCTTAAATTTAAAAAAGAAACAAACAAAATGACCATCGTAGTTTATAGGTGGATGGTGTCAAAATAACGAAACATTATTGACAGTTAAAAAAATAAGCTGATCTTCGACTAATTAAAAGTCACAAAACTTCATTTTTTAAAAAAAATTTAAGCCTTGTTGCATCATGCCGCTTCACTGCTGCTTCGCTGGGACTGATGAAAACTCGGGGGTGTTCGGGTAAACACGACATACGTGTGCATCGCCGCTTACACCACATGGGGGCACATACGAAGAGGGTAGGTGCTTTGGGAGACCTACCCGCTTTGGACCACCCTCCCCTATTTGAAGAAATGTATTTTGGTCTCAATACTAACAATAGGGAAATGTTGGAATTAGACGTTTATTTCGAGCTTCTTCTTCAGAGGAAACCAAATAAGAAAGCTTGTACAACAAAACCAACATACAATAAATAGAGAAAATGGAAAAAAAGGAGAGTTTCTTCGTTTTACCTGATTTTGGCTGTATTGTTGTTTCCTACAACAGTCTTCAAATTTTATGTTCAAAATCGTTAAATTAAAAACAAAATTCACTTATTTCACGTAAAATATTGCCCCTGAAAATATTTTCTTAACTTTATCCATCTATTTCATCAGGCCGACAAAATTTTCTCTGTAACGCATACTATTAGGCTCTTCTTCTAACTTAATTTTTTAACCCTCTCAAAGCAAAATGTCGAAACCAAGAAATGAAATATGATCTTGAATTGACCATGAAAATAATTGTCAAAGAAAAAGAAGCTTTGTCTTGAAGTAATTACGCTCTCTCTCTAATTCATCATGGAGTGAAAGGATGCAGACTCACGATACACCTCCCCTCTACCCACTTAAAAAGTTGCTCAAAATACAGTTCTCTATGTCGCTCCTAACACTGGAAACAAAATGATCAAAAACTCTCAGAAAGTCATAAATCTTTCCCTTTTGTTACTACAGCTATTTCTAAATTACTTAAATCTAACATGGTAAGACGAAAAATATATGAAATGCATAATAGACATTAGGAAAGACGAATTTTACTACATTCAAAACTTTATTTATTCCTTTTTATAATTTTTGCTAGCAGTTTTATTTTACTTAATTTTACCGCTATTTTTGCTATCGTATCTTGTTTATTCTTCATTTATTTGCTTTCAACTAACTTTATTGGAAATTAACATAAATTATATTAAAAGATAAGCATATTTGGAACAAATATTGAAACATAATATTAAAGTTAAGAATATAATTTTTTAAATAACGTATGGTAAGAAAACTTTTATAAAAAACAATTCAATGTTTCGCTTTCTGATTGATGTCAAAAATATAAAAATAAGTAAATAAACAAATAAAATAAAGATTTATGTACAAAACTTTAGTAAAACTGAAGCAGATTGAATCCAAGGAAAGTAAAAAGTGTTCGACAAACATCTGTTTTAAACATACAGTGGCTCCCAAAAGTGTTCGTACACCTTGAAATTTTGTGATAAAACCAAAGTAACGCAAAATTGAATTCGAATATGAAGTCCAATTTTTTTTCACACCATTCCTATGCCATTCTGAATAAAACCCAGTAGTTTTTTTCAAAATATTGCCCGATTTTATTTTTGAAATTTGTCAAAAAACGAAGAAACAGAGAAAAGATACGCCACAAAAGTCATCGTAAACTGAAATATGTTCGAATAAATTCATAATTAACATTATCATATGTTGTTTTTTTAATTATTTTTGCATTGTAGTGATACTATAAAGTTATTTGCTTTTAAGTTTTTGTGTCCCTAATATTCTGCTTATTATTTTAAAATGGCAGGTATGAGCAGAAAACAACAAACACGATTCGAAATTTGATTTTTTCCCCTCACAGTAGCCGTAAATTGGTTTGAAATGTCTCTAAATTGGTTAATTTATACCATTCTATAGTGAAGTGCTTGATAAAATGCTTTAAAGACAAGAATCGGATCAAAAACAAGGTAAGAAAAGGTCAACTGGCAAAGTTAACAATGCGTGATCGGAGATTTACAGTTAAAAAAAAAACATGAAAAATACACATTTCAGAACTGAAAAAGTTTCTGCAGAATTGAATGAAACATTTTACGTTTAATTTTTACCTAAAATTGTTCGCCAATGTTTCTGATTAACTGGATTAAATGGGACCTCTTCCCGTAGAAATTTTCTTGTTCGTACGAAAAACAGTAAGTTTACGCTTTCCGTCGTAAAATCAATGACAAATAAGCTCGAAACGTGTTGGAACAACGTCTTACTTATAGATAAAAATAAATTCAACATTTTGGGTTAAATTGTTGTATAGTTGTAAATGGAAGAAATAAATGAGGAATTTAATCTTAAGAACTTAGTTGGATCAGTTAATCAGGACTTTGAAGGTGTTTTTGTGTGAGGGTGCATCTCAGCATGGACTTGGAAATTTTGGAATTTTTTTGTGAAATAATGAATTATGCTGTTCATTTAAATATTAAAAAAAAAAAACAATTTTAAACTATTAGCCAAAAATTTGATAATCGGAAACAGCTTTGTGTTTTATCAAGATAACGATAAGAAGCACACATTCACGTTTGGTGCCTCAAAATTTGTCCTTAAGCTTAGAAATATCTCCTGAATCGCTAGATTTAAGCTTAATGGAACATATTTGGAGATATCTGGTGGCTAGATTACGAAAATACACCATTGAAACGAAAAGCGAACTAGAAACAGTAAGACTAGTAGTGCGGCTGAACACTAACTCAGAAATTGCATAAAAAATAAAGAAAAAACAAGGAAATCTATTCCCAGACGTTTAAAAGCTATTTTTGTTACTGCATGATATTCTACTAAATAATAACTTACTAAAAAGTTAAATTATTTACTAATTTTTTGACATTTATTCAAAGTGTAAGAAGACTTTTGTGAGATAAAATTTCCGGCACTTTTTGGTTTTTGATTTTTAAAAAATTAAATTTTAATGTTTTATTAAAAATTTTCATGTAGTTTTGTTAAAAATAGATCATAGATCTTATAATAAAATACCTATTCCGAAATATTAATTATAACCAATGGATAAGGGCCTATTTCATTGAAAGTCGTAGGTGTACGAACACTTTTGGGAGCCACTGTATGCATAAATAAACATGCTTTTCAGGCATCAAGTGAAAATATTTTCATGTTTACCAAAGCTATTTTTTACTCTCTAAAAAATTCCTTTGTCTAGTAAAATGACAAAACAATAAGTTCCCGACGACGATAGAAACTGTAATCTGCTTATCTATCTACTGAACAATTTGTTTCTACCTGTACTTAATCCTTCTTGGTCGCTAAAATTTTCTGCAACCCATACAAGCTTCTAAATCCTTAAAAATTGACTTTGTCAGTTTCCTTTTGTGTGTTCAAATTCTCTAACATCTTATGGTACGAGTTGTGTTGTTTTTTGTGAAAAATCGGTAGTTTTAAAGAGACTCCCGTTTATTTCATAGCAAGTTTGTTTATATATTATTTGTATCCGGACTCGGGTATTTACGTAATAAAAGGTGACAAATACTAAAATATAGTACAAAATATTAAAGGCGAAGCAAGCAGTAACATATCTGTGTGTAGAAAATGTCAGTGATGATACACAAGATAGTTGAACAAAAATAGTTTTGCACAATTGTGAGTATTTAAGGTAAACGCACCAGTAGTGGCCACTGCTCCAGTAGTGGCCACTTTAAGGTTTAAATTTGAAAAATAAGGATTCCAGGTCTCCCAATGGATTGAAACTTGTAGGAGGTAGAGCTCAGACTATACTGTAGTGAGCAGTTCAAGGAGGAGTAGGTAGAGCATCATGGAAAACTGTTATAAATGATTTAGTACGGTCGTCTGGATTGCCCATGTTTTTTCAGCTGTCTTCTAACGCTTCTCCATAACGAGGTATAAAAATATTGTGTTGTGTTATGAATAGAACAATGCTCAAAAATAATATTTTTAGAGCTGTAACCATGTTATGAAATGTGGAAGATCATGTTTGGAACGTTTTCAACTCCAAATAGTTGTTTTCTCTTCTGACAGTTTATGTGGCCACTACTGGTACCAAAAGTGTTAAGAAATTCAAAAGTGGCCACCGAGTGGCCACTACTGAATCAGGAAGGTTTTTCATAAATCATCTCGATTTTCCTTTTAATAGGTTGTAATACCTTAATATAATAACCTGCGTCATTTCTAATGTAAAATTATTGTGCGATCTAATAGTGGCCACCCGGTGGCCACTTCTAAACAACAATATGGCCACTATTGACTCATGTACAATGGCCACTGATGGATCAAATTTCAGGTTTGGGAAAAAATTGAAAAAAATGATATTCTGGCATTTAAAAAAAATAGGACAATTAAGGAAGAATAGGGCTATAATATGCTCATTGAGTTTCAAATATGGTAATTAATACTGTAGCTCTACACTTTAAAGAAGCCACAAAATTTGCTTCACTGTGTCAACTGCTAGGTGCGTTTACCTCTTGTTGGCACAGGCCAGGATTACACATTCCGCAATCCCCTAGGCCCCAACCTTAGGGGCGCATATCACAGAGGGAAAAAATTATTAAATAGCTTGTTGGTAAAAAAAAAAAAACAGGAGTTTGGCGCGCTAATATATATATATAGAAGAGAAAAATTCAACTAGAACTGATTGCAACTTGCCTGCTGAAAAATGCTAAAAAAATGCAGAGGGAAGGGCCTTATATTTGATCGAGGTAATCCGTTTTCTAATCAAAGCAGATAATTTTTAATTTCTTAGGTTTAAGAAATCATTTCTTGAAAATATAAATTTTCTTATTAGAAGTAAGTCACGCACCGTAAAATTAGTAAAAGTCATGATATATAAAATTTTCAGTTATGAAGCTTGTTTAAGGAACCATTTTTCTCTTGGAAGTCTTTAAATCCTGTCAGTAAGTATGTGTTTTGCAATTAATAATCTATTAATTCATATTTATTAATGACTGCTAATAGTCAGGAGCACCCGAAATTCAAAATTTTTGGGAAGGGGGATGAACTGAATACCGAATAAGAAAATGCGAGCATTGTACTACTAGTAGTTTTCTAAAACATCTGTGACTAGCATTAATTTAGTGCTTTCCAAAATTATGTTTACAATAAATAACATAAATAATCAGAAAAAAATAAAGTATTAAATCAAAGTACTTAAAAATTAATTTACCAGACAATACCAGATATTTACCGCCAAAGTATTAGGATAGGTTACAAATATTGTAAAACTTCCGAATATGTGAAATATGTAACATTTATACGGACTTTTTAAAAAATTTACCTTTGAAATTTCCCTGATTTCTCTATTTTATCGATTTCCAAAACGTCCGTAATTAATTCTTCAGACCGATTTTATTTTCTAAAATCTTCATTAACTCAAGACACAGCTGAGAATCAATGATAATTTTTATGAGTCTCTTGAATCAAAACGGATAAATTAACATTTTCTCATTGAATGCGATCGGCAAAAACTAGAAACCTAAAAGTCTTCAACTACACAATGAGACATATAAGGAGGATTAAAAATAATGTTAAATACATAATTATAAATGTCCAAATGGTAAAATCTCATGAAAAGAAAAACGAGCGAGTATTAGAAAAGTAGATGCAATCGGATTTCGAAATGTGTGAAAAATTGGGATTGACGAGTAACAGCGTAAAAAATAGCCAAGATGTGTGTGTTTAATCTAATGTGTAGAATTCGATAAATATTCAAAAATATTCTTGAACTCAAAATCAATGACCAATAGACGATTTCCATGATTTTTGAGCATTTTTTGCCGAAAATCATGGCTTTCCTTGAACATTTTCGATCATAGTCGAATTCCATGTCTTTCCAGGTGCGCGGACACCCTGCCTTTAGTAGCATTGAAAACTTATGCTACCAATATCCGATTTCCATTGATGTGCCTTCGTAAGTTGTAGGAAACAAATTGTCCTAGAATTACATTGAATAGTGTGCTGACCTTATTATTAATTATGAATGATTTTGAAGTGATGGTAATTATTCAGTTCATACTTACCAAAGTTTATATGTATAATACTTATATAAGTACATACATTTTCTTTTAATTTATTTTTTAAATTAGCCTACAAAAATTACAAATGCAAATTTTCTGTTAAAAACGTTTTCTTTTATCCTAAGTACTTATGTACTTTGAAGAAAGAAATGTACTATAAAAATGTGATTAGTACAGTGAAATCCCGTTATAACGAGCTTCAAGGAACCGCAAAATTTGTTCGTTGTAACGAGAATTTCGTTGTAATGGAATTTCTGTAGCGCAGTAGAAATGAAGTCGGGACTGAAAAGTTCTTTCGCTGAAACGAATATTTCGTTGTATTGGTATTCGTTGTAATGAGATTTCACTGTACATTGGTACATAATGTAACTACCATATTGAATCAATTTTATTCATCAGTTATTTGAATTTAAAGTAAGTAATGTAAATTCTAAGGAAAGGATGTCAGATGGTCACTACTGACTCATGCATGTGGCCACTACTGAAAATCTCAGATTTTGGAGTGGCCACTAATGGATCAAATTCGAGGTTTAGGAAAAAATTGATAAAAAATTGAACAAATTGAAATTCTGGCATTTTTGTAAAATGGGACGATTAAGGGAGAGTTGGGCTATAATACGCTCAGTGAGTTTTGAAATGAGTATTGATATTGCAGATCCACAATTTAAAAAACACACAAAATATCCTTAACTGTGGCCACTACTGGTGCGTTACCTTATATTAATCGTGTCTATGTTTAATCTGAGTGACATTTATATTCACAACCGTTTGACCGAAGGCCACTATATACCGACGCTTAAGACAAGATTTCTGTGCGTGTTTGAGTGGTTGTTCTTTTCTGGTGAGTTGTCGTTTTTTTTTTTTTTTTTTTGGTGATTTTTATACTAGCGCATATTGATGTCTTAAATAGTGGTTCTAGTTAGTCCTAGATAAATACTTACAATTGCAAATATAATCAAAATAAGAGGCAGAGCTCAGATATTAAAAGTTTGGGCGAAACATTAAATGGAAAAAGAAACACACACGGAACTAAACTTTTTATGCAGTCACCAGGTCCCTGCTTCCTACTAAGGGAAATCCATCTGCATAAAAAAAAAAAAATACCAGCACCAAAAACAGAAACATTTACAAAATTAAAGGAGCTATTCCAGTTCGAAACTTTTTCTCATGCATTAGTGATCGTGAAGAAAATAAGAGGGGAACCTATTGCCTTATCAAAACAATGATCATGGCTGAGTAAAAGGAACAGAAAATGTTGACCTTTTTTATTTGCTATATTCAAAAACTAGTGTGTTGTGTTTATCACGAAATTTTATTCTATATCTATCATATGTATTCTTGAATAAACAGGTGATACAAAGTAAAAACGGGAGTGGTGGGAAGATATATATATATATATATATATATATATATATACTCGTAGTATTTAAGAAGGCGGGAAAATGTATATGTAAACGAAATGGAGATAACAAATAAACATAATATTCTAAGCACAAATAAGCTGCTTCTTCGTCAGTGGGTGAGAGCAGAAGCATACCCTAAGCAGAGCCTCACAGGTTTCGAAACGCGTCGCGAGTCAGCAAGTACACCAGATAATATCATTATTAAACGAAGGTTGCATCAGAACAGAACTAAAGTTCGTTAAATTATAATGCAAAGGTTGTTGTAAATATAGAACAAATGTTCTTTAAAACAATTCATAATACTATTTTAAGAAAGACAAGATAATATCAATTTAAATGTAATTAACGTAAAAATAGCATCAGTTGATTAAAATGTTTCAAAGCAACTTGCTGAACCGCAACGATCTCACCCATACCTGCAAGGCAAAAGAAGGCATTAATACATAAAAGAGCTTTTAAAACTCAGGTTTCTTATTAACTCCATGTTGATCCACAATCAAGAATCAAAGCAAACTACTAGTTTGTCATAGCAAACATATGAAGAAAGCGGTGTTTAGCCCCAAGATGAAGGAAGTGTCGTTACTTAAGCTGCGATTTAGGGCTTTACCCAGGACTAGCAAATGACCCTTAGATCCCCGACACTGGAAAATTTAAGTTGAAGAGGTTTGGGAGGCACGAATTTTGCTCTATTCTGGTAAGTGTTGAGCTCATTTAAACAATCGCAGCACTTACAGAGCTTGCAAATTGGGCAACTGAAAAGAAGCTAAGAAATTCTGGCATTGTTCGTGCTTCGAATCTAAAACTAATCTCATTCAGGTGATTCTGTACGGAAAAGTTGAATTTTAACGCCCATTATAATTTTGAAGTTACGCGTTAAAGAATTAAAAGATTTTTTTTACCGATTTAGCTAACAAATCCTCTTTCTTAGTTTTTCCCTCTCTAGATTGCAACATTTGTGATTTTGTCACCATTGTAGATGTGCTAGTATAATTTGTTTTATCTATATGAATGTCTTTCTTATGTTTGGCAATTATATCCGCCTTTTCTGTTCTGAATACCTTTATATCTTTTGGACATCATTTGCTCGATTTCAATATTCTAAATTTCCATCTTTTTTTTTTAATTAAATTTTTTTTTTTTTTTTTTTTTTTTTGCACTCAGTAAATTTTAATCCTTCGTATTTTTTTTTCCTTTTTGATAATGTGTGTCTCTCTTTTGTATATTTTATTCAAGAGATGACTATTATGTATTTATTTTATTATTTAAAATTAATGAAACGGATGAATAACAGTCCGGTTATGAACAAAAATGATTTTGTAAAAGCGAGCCAAAAAAACCTCTTTCAGTTATATCACACTTAAAAAAAAACGTATATTAGATTTCAAATGAAAAGCAAATATTGTTTTCACTAGAAGATAAACCTTTAGTAAATAAATACGAGACTTTATTACGCAACTTGAAATTTCAAACAAATTTAGTCATAAATGCTCAATGGATCGAGAAAAATTTAATACTGTTTAAATAAAGGCGTAAAGAGAAAAATAACATGCAAAAATAGTAACGCATAAAAAATCAGATTGGATAAATGTTGTTACATTATTCCAAATATTTGCAGAACAACGCGTTACCATAGTGACGAAAACTCAGTTTGAATTTATTGATTTCAACCTCAAACTTTTATTAACAGCCCGGAGCGCCGTCCAATAATTTTAGCATTAGTCATTAATCGGATTGATTAAAACGTGTGATACTTACTTACTTCCTAGCCTTGTTTAATATTCGGAACACGTTTATGAAGGTATTATGCTATGTTTCCTATACGATATAACACTTTATTGCGCAGACAACTGATAAAACCGTATCATTTTTTTTTTTTAAAATACTTTTTTGATAAAGTTAGAAAACTACTGACATAGTTTGCAATAAAGCTAGTGAATGTTACATTCCAAGAGTCCATTGGAGTAGTTTATTCAATGTAAAAAAAAACTGCTTTTCCCCACTAATAACTGCAAAACAATTAAACGAAAAAACAGACATTCAAAATTTAGTAGAGAAAAAAAAAAGTTTTTTAATCAAATAATTAGTCATATGTAGAGATGCAAAATTTCCGGAAATTTTGAAGTGGTGGAAAAAACCGGTTTTTTGGGGAAAAATTGGAAAAAAATGATTTTGTTTTTATGAATAAAAATAGGGTTTCTTAATAGCTCTGTGTTTCTTAGAACATGTAAAGGGTTAACCATTAAAAATATATATGCAATCCACAAATCTTCTTTTTCTGTTTGACAGAAGTACACATAAAGGTAAGTTTAATTAGGAAAA